>NC_137721.1:2100924-2133098 GCF_964034855.1 Anser brachyrhynchus | reverse complement strand
ACCCCACACACCCCGATTTACCCCACACAGCCTGATTTACCCCACACACCCCGATTTACCACACACAGCCTGATTTACCCCACACGGCCCGATTTACCCCACACACCCTGATTTGCCCCACACATCCCGATTTTCCCCACACAGCCCGATTTACCCCACACAGCCCCATTTACCCCACACATCCCGATTTACCCCACACACCCTCATTTACCCCACACATCCCGATTTACCCCACACACCCTCATTTACCCCACACAGCCCGATTTACCCCACACAGCCCCATTCACTCCACACATCCCGATTCACCACACACACCCTCATTTACCCCACACACCCCGATTTACCCCACACAGCCCAATTTACCCCACACACCCTCATTTACCCCACACACCCTGATTCACCCCACACAGCCCGATTTACCCCACACAGCCCCATTTACCCCACCCCACACCTTACTCCACATCTCAGCGGGGAAAAAAAGAAACCCCAGAAAAAGGATCCGTCCCCCTCGAACCGTGCCCGACCCCTCGGGGCTGTAATCCCGCAGTTAATCCCCTCGCCTTCCCCCCGGTCCGCAGCCAAAGCAAACTTCCCGCAGCGCCACGCGGGCCGGGGGGCTTCTTGCACGGGGGGGGGAGCACGGCCGGGACCCCCCCCCAGCAGGGCAGGGATTAATCCCCAGGGATGTTCGGGGGACGCGGGCAGGTTTTGGGGTGCTGGAAGGTTTGGGGGGGTGCGGGCAGTTTGGGGGGGGTGGGAGCAGTTTGGGGGGGATGCAGACATTGGGGGGACGCGAGGGGATTAGGGGGAGGGGGAGGGGGCAGATTAAGGGGAGGGAGGCAGATTGGGGGGTGTGGGCAGATTAGGGGGGGTGGGGGCAGATTAGGGGGATGGGGGTAGATTGTGGGGATAGGGGCGGATGAGGGGGATCGGGGCAGATTAGGGAGATGGGGGGACATTGGGGGGGATCGGGGCAGATTAGGGAGATGGGGGGACATTGGGGGGATAGGGGCAGATTAGGGAGATGGGGGGACATTGGGGGGATGTGGGCAGATTAAGGAGATGGGGGCAGATTAGGGAGGTGGGGGCAGATTGGGGGGGATGCAGGAGGTTTGGGGGGGACGCGGGCAGATTGGGGGATTTCAGGTACGGGGGGGATGCGGGCAGCTGGGGGGGGATGTGAAAGCTTTTGGGGGGGGCAGTTTGGGGGGGGGCAGTTTGGGGGGGACGTGGCAGATTAATGGGGTGGGGGAAGTTTGGGGGGAGGGGGGCAGTTTAGGGGGGTAGGAGCAGTTTGGGGGGGGTGGGGGCAATATGGGAAGGACGGGGGCAGTTTGGGGGGGGGCAGTAGGGGGGATGGGGGAACTTTGGGGGAGATGGGGACAATTTGGGGGGGTGGGGACAGTTTAGGGGGGATGGGGACAGTTTGGGGGGGACTGGGGCACTTTAGGGAAAATGGGGGCAGTTCGGGAAGATGGGGGCACCCCGGGGGGGGGGGGTGCCATCAGCCGGCCCCCCCCCCCCTCCCCACCCCCACCCTCCTTCCCGCAGGGTGTCCCCATCCCCGGGGGGGGGGGGCGGGGGGTTGCGGGGCTCCGGGACCGCTGCCCCCGGTGCTGGGCCCCGCAGGTGAGCGCGGGGCACCCCCGGCAGCGGGGCCGGGGCCGGGGGCGGAGCGGGCGGCCCCCTCCCGGCCCCCTCCCGGCCCCCTCCCGGCCCCCTCCCGGCCATAAAACGGCGGCGCGGGGCCGGGACCGGGAGCAGCGGCGGTGCCGGGACCGGGGCGGCCCCGGGGTGCGGAGCGGAGCAGCCGGTGCCGGTTCCCCCCCCCTTCCCCCCCCCCAGCCTCGTTCCCCATCGCTCCCGGTGCCGGTGTTCCCCCCCCCCCACACACACACCCCGCCACCTGCTCTCTCCGCCCCCCCCCCCCCCCGGTGTCCCCCCCAGCCCCCCCCAGCCCGCAACGATGCCCAATTTCTCCGGGAACTGGAAAATGAAGAGCTCCGAAAACTTCGAGGAGCTGCTCAAAGCGCTGGGTGAGTGCGAGCCCCCCCCCCCCCGCCCCGCACCCCCCCGGACCCCCCCTTTCAGGGCCTGCCGGTGCCCCCTCCCCCCCCCCCCCCGGTTTCCCCGGAGACCCCCGGTGCCCCCCCCCCCCCTTTCCCCCGGTGCCCCCCAACCCCTCCCCGCTCTGCTGGAGGCTGGGGGCAGGCAGGGGGCCGGGGGGGTCCTGCCCCCATCTCCCCCTCCCCAAAACCCCATTTATTTATTTTTTTTGGGGGGGGGGGGCCGAGCCCCGCTGCCCCAAACCCTTCCGGGGGGGGGGAAACTGAGGCACGGCGGGGCCAGGCTGCCTCTCCCTCTCCCCGGGGGGGGAGGCAGCAGCTCAGCCCCCCCCCACCTGCACCATGCCCCCCCCCCAAGTCCTGCCTGCCTCAGTTTCCCCCCCGCAGCGGCCACCCCTGGGGCAGGGACCCCCAAACTCACCCTGGGGACCCCGCTGCCTGCGCTGTCCCCCGCACACCGACCCCCCCCCGCACACCGAGCCCCCCCCGCACCGACACCCCAAAAGCAGCCGGGGGGGGAGGTGTGATGCCCCAAAATCCCCCCCCCACACACGGGGCTACCCCCCCCCCAGGGCTCGTTTCTGGCCCCCTCCCGGTGCCATGCGCCCTCAGCTCGGGGACGCTGGGGGGGTCCCCAGGGTTTGGGCAGGGCCGGAGCCCCCCCAGCCCCCCCCCCGGCGCTCCCCTCTCTCTGACCCCCTCCCCGCCTGCCGAGGAGCCGCAGGAGCAGAATATTTTCCAGGTTAGGGGATCCGGAACGAATACTTCAGCGTAATTATCACTTTCTTGGATTTCACTCCCCGCTCCCCCCCGTCGCCCCCCTCTCTTCCCCCCCCCCCCCCAGTCACGGTGAGGCTGGCGGGGGGGGGGAAACCTCAGCAGGAAAATAAATCCGCCAGCCCGCAGCCGAACGCTTTTCCTTTCCCACGCAGCTCGGGGGGGGGGGGGCTCCTGCCACCCCGCAGCCCCCCGTTTCCACCTTTTTTTGGGGTGCAGCCCCCACCCGCGGGCGATGGGGCTGGGGGCTTCAGCCCCTGGGGCGCCGTGCCCCCCCCCCCCCCCCTTCAGCTTTTGGGGCATTTTCTCCCTGTGCCCCCCCCCCCAGGGGAAGGTGCGGTTGCGGTGTGAAGCTCAGCATCACTGGGGGGGGGGGCACAGCCGGGAGCAGCCCCCCCCAGCGATGCGTTTGTCCCCGGTGCAGGATTTGTCCCCCCCCCAGAGCTGCCCCGGCCCCTGCGGGGATGCTCAGCGCCACGTCCCCGTCCCTGCTGTGGGGCTGGGACTGACCGTGTCACCCCCCCCACACACACACAGGGACCCCCTCTGGGGGGGGGGGGGGTTGGGGGGGGGTCAGGGGGGGTCCTGGCCAGGCGCCTTTGTCCCCCGGGGGTCACGCTGCAGAACAATGTCCCCAAAGAGCAGCTCCCCGGGGTGCGGGGCCGCCTCGGTGATGGGGGGGGGGACGCGGGGCCGTGATGGATGAGCCCCTCGGGGAGCGAGGACAAAGCCCCAGCTGCCTGCAGTTAGAAGAGGGGGGTGCAGCGAAGGGCATGCCCCCCCCCCCCCCCCCCAGCCCACCAGATTGGGGAGGGGGGGGGCAACCACCTCCCCCCCTCCCGGGGCAGGAGCCGGGTGCCTCGTCCCCAGCGTCACCCCTGCACCCTCCCCGTCACCCCCGGCCCTCCCCACGCATCCTGCCCCCCCCCTGCCCCCCCCCCCAGCCTTTGCCAGCAGGTAACGAGGGCCAGATGTGGCCCAGATGTGTCGGGGGGGGCTCACGGATTTCCTCCCCCCCCCCCCCAAAAAAAAATACGTTGCCCTGAGCTGGCCGCAGCGCTCGGGGTCCTTCCAGGATCAGCGCCAAGCGTGGGGGGGGGGGGGCGCAGCCACGTGCGTCCCCCCCCAGCCACGTGCTGCAACCCCACGGGGGGCTCCTGGCACCGAGCCTCGAGCGCAAAGGGGGGGTTGTGTGACCTCGTGCCCCCCCCCCCCATCTGCAACCAATTGAGCCGGAGGCATCTGGGGCTTTGAAATGGGGCCGGGGGGGCACCGCCGCCGCCGCCCTGGGGGTCACTTAACCTCCCCTCCGCGGGTCACGGCGCGGGGACGGGGAGGTCGGGGGCCCCCCGGAGCTGGGAGGGGATGGTTGGGGGTGGGGGGGGGGGGGAGGGCTCGGTTCTGAGCCCCCCTACGCCCGCAGGCGTCAACATGATGCTGCGGAAGATCGCGGTGGCGGCGGCCTCGAAGCCGGCGGTGGAGATCAGGCAGGACGGGGAGAGCTTCTACATCCGCACCTCGACCACCGTGCGCACCACCGAGATCAGCTTCAGGATCGGCGAGGAGTTCGAGGAGCAGACGGTGGACGGGCGGCCCTGCAAGGTGGGGGCCGGGCTGGGGGGGGGGGCTCATCCCCACCCCAAATGTGTCCCCCCCCCCATTCCTAAGCGGGGAGCCAACGGCCCCGTCCGTCCTGCGGCGCAGGCACGGGGGGCGCCGCGTGGCCGGGGCGTGGGGGGCTGATCGTGGGCCCCCCCCCCTTACCCTAAAGCCCCCCCCCTCATTTTTTTGCCCCCCCCCGGTCTCTGCAGAGCCTGGCCAAGTGGGAGAGCGAGAACAAGATGGTGTGCGAGCAGCGGCTGCTGAAGGGCGACGGGCCCAAGACGGGCTGGTCCCGGGAGATGACCAACGACGGGGAGCTGATCCTGGTGGGTGCCGGGGGGGGGGCAGCTTTGGGGCTGGGGGGGGGGGGGCGCGACGGGGCCGGGGCCGTGAGCACCCCCCTCTTTTTTTTTTTGCAGACCATGACCGCCGACGACGTCGTCTGCACCAGGGTGTACGTCCGGGAGTGACGCCCGCCGCCGACCCCCCCCCAGCATCTCCGTCCCCCCCCCCCACCCTGCCCAGCACCGTTCCCACAGCCCCGTGCCCCCCCCCCCGCCCCCCCGGTCCTCTCCACCTGCCCCCCGTGCACCCCCCCCCCCGACAGCTGGGGGGTGTCACTGGAGCAGCCAGGCAGGGGGAGCACCCCGAACTTTTATTATTTTTTTTAACCCATTTTTGGTTCAGTTCCGTCTCTCCCCCTGCAGCTCTGCTCGTTCTGCCCCCCCCCCCCCCGACCCCCCCACAGTATTTATTTGTGAATATTTTATTGGAAAGGAAACACCAAACCGCTCCCGCCCGGTGGTCCCGCACCGCTCCGGCTCCGACCCCCCCCCCCCCAGGAACTCCTCCTCCGCCCCCCTCCCCCTTTTCTCCCCCCCCTTTTTTTTTAATAAAGGTCCGACCCCCCCACCCCCCCCTTTTGCTGTCCCTGTCCCCTCCCGCCCCCCCTCCCCGCGTGCACGCATCCTGCTCCTGCGGCCCCGGCGTTGCGCAAGGGGCCGGGGGCGAAGGCGGTGCTGGGCGCTGCCGCTTGGCTCAGCACCGCGTGGGAACCGGGCGGGCACCCCAATTTGGGGGGGGGGGGGCACCCCAATCCGGGGTGTGGGGGGGTCCGCGCGCCCGCAGGGGTCAGGGCACCCGTGGGTGCCGCCTGCTGGGCCCCTCGGGGCGCCGCCTGCTCATTGCCCCCCAATTACCCAGGTTGGGTTAATTGCCCCGGGGTGGGCATCCCATAATGGGGGGGGGGGTCTGGGGTCAGCCAGGTGAGCCTGGGGGGGGGGGGGCTCTCTGTAACCCCCCCCCCCATGCTGGGGGAAATGGGGGTGCTGGGTGCCACCAGGGCCCTCCGTGACCCTTGGGGGAGAAGCAGCAGGGGGCCTGGGTGGGCTGGGACCCCTCTGGGGGGGGGGGGGGGGGGCAGCTGGGACCCTTTGGGTGGGGGGGCAGCTGGGGTGCCCCCACCCCCAGGACCGGGGTGCGGCCACCTCTGGCCTTGGGGGGGCCATGCCAGGGTGGCAACCAGAAGCCTTGCTCTGGGGAGGTGCCGGGGGGGGTGGTGGGGGGGCTGCGGCTGCCTTTGGGGTGACACAAAGTGGGGGGGTCCTTGGGGGGGGGGGGCAGAGCGGCAGGAAGGGTGCAGAAACACCTCGGGACGGGGGGGGGGGGTGAGGAAGAGGAGGGGAGGTTGGGGGGGGAAGGAGGAGGCAGAGCGCTGCTGGTTGCGGGGGGGGGGGGGCACCCCAAGCACCGGCCCTGGAAGGCGCCCCCCCAAAACCCCTCTCCCCCAGCTGGGGGCTGCCCCCCCCGGCACCCCCCCCCCTACCGTAACCGGGACCAGTTGGCACCGGGAGCCGTGCCGGGGCCCGGCCGGGTGGGTGCTGGGAGCCGGCTCCGTCCCCCCCACCCTTTTTTTTTTTTTAAAAAATTTATTTTTTATTTTTTTTAATTTTTTTTGTAATTTTTTAACCGAAGCGGCCGTTTTTTTTCTCCCCGGAGATTCGGCGAAAGCAGCCACGGGCCCCGAGCAGCCCGTAATGAAAACCACCCGCTCCTGCCCGACCCCCGGCCCCCCCCCCCCCCCCGGCGCCCCCCCCCCCCGGTGCCCCCCCCCGGCCCCAGCCGGATCCCCTTTCTCCCCGGCCGCCCTGGGGACGGCTCCGATTTGCCTCCCTTCCGAGCCCCCCCCCCGAAGGGGAGCGCCGGGGGCGAAAGCGGAGACGGCAGCGGGGGGGGGGGGCTCGGGGGGGGGTGGGGGGGGGGGCTCGGGGGGGGTGGGGGGGGCCGCAGGGGCCGTGTGCCCCCGGCTGGGGCGGCACATCTGGGTTTGGGGAGGTTTTGGGGGCTGCCTGCAGCTGCTGGGGGGGGGTCTGGGGGGGGGGGGGTCGTGGGGGGGGGTCCCATCCTGCTCCGGTGCCGCCCCGCGGTGATGGGGGGGGGTCCAAGGGAAGGACATGGCTGGATTTGGGGGGGGGGGGGTGGCGTCTGCAGCTCCTGGGGGGCTTCGGGGGGGGGGCAAGGGAAGGACATGGCTGGATTTCGGGAGGTCTGGGGGGGGCTCCTGCAACTCCTGGGGGCTCGGGGGGGGGGGTCCCATCCTGCTCTCGTGCTGCCCTGCAGTGATGGGGGGGGTCCAAGGGAAGGACGTGGCTGGATTTGGGGGGGTCTGGGGGGGCTACCTGCAGCTCCTGGGGGGCTCGGGGGGGGGTCCAAGGGCAGGACGTGCCTGGATTTCGGGAGGGCTGGGGGGGGGGGGGGGGCATCTGCAGCTGCTGGGGGGCTTCGGGGGGGGGCGCCAAGGGAAAGACTTGTCTGGATTTGGGGAGGTCTGGGGGGGTCCTGCAACTCCTGGGGGCTCGGGGGGGGGGGGTCCCATCCTTCTCCGGTGCCGCCCCGCGGTGATGGGGGGGTCCAGGGGAGGGACGTGCCTGGATTTGGGGGGGTTTGGGGGGCCCCCTGCAGCTCCTGGGGGGCTCGGGGGGGTCCAAGGGCAGGACGTGCCGGGGGGGGGGGGCTGCCGGGGGGGGGGGGGGGTGAGACACTGCCTGGCTCTCGGCTGCCCCACGCCAGGAGCTGAACAAAGGCCGATTCCTGCTCCTTGTGCCGAGCCCGGGGGGGGGCGCTGGGCTCCGGGGGGGGGGGGCCGGGAGGGGGCTGCTGGAGCACGGCCACCACCCCGGCGGGGGGGGGGGGTCCGGGATGGAGACCGGGTGCGAGGGTGGGGAGCGACCCCAAAGCACTGGGTGCTGGGGGGGGGCTCCACCACGGTGCCCACCCCCACGAGGTGCCCAAAATATTTCTCGGGGGGGGGGGGGAATATTTTTTTTTGGGAGCCACTCCTGGCTCCGAGCCTCCCCGCGCGCCGTGGGGGCCTCGTGGGTGGCTTCGGGTGCTGCGAGGCGGTGCTGAGCCGGCACTAATCCCCCCCCGACCCCCCCCCGGGACCCCCCCCCGGGCTGGGGAGGGGGCCCAGCGCCTTTCATCTGCCGGAGACAAAGCCCCGCTGGGGCCGGGGGGCCCCCGATTCCCCCCCCCCCCCCCCCCCCGGCCCCTCCAAGCTGCTTTTGTGCGCCGGGTGATGAATGCCTGACCCGGGGGGGGGGCTTCGGCCCCGCTCCCCCCCCCCCGTTTTTCGTGCATTGTTCTGGAAGGGAAGGCTCGGCGGGGGGGGGACGCGGCCCCTTTGGGGGTCCCCGGGTTTTGTCTCGCCGGTGTCCCCCCCGGGGGGGGGGGGGGCTTTGTGCTGGGGGGCTGAATGCCCACCCGGGGGGGGGGGGGGGGGTGCAGGG
Organism: Anser brachyrhynchus; assembly: GCF_964034855.1. Classification (NCBI taxonomy): domain Eukaryota; kingdom Metazoa; phylum Chordata; class Aves; order Anseriformes; family Anatidae; genus Anser; species Anser brachyrhynchus. The sequence goes on along the minus strand of NC_137721.1, from coordinate 2,124,865 downwards.
CTTGGAAGGCTTTTTTTTGGGGGGGAACAGCCCCCCGCCCCCCCCCCCAAGGGCTTGGGGGGCCCAGCTGCATGGGGAGAAGGGGGCTGAGCTGGTCTGGGGGGGGGGGGATCCCCCAGCCCTAAAACCCAGGGAGCTGGGAAGGAACCGAAGCGGCTCCGACCGCCCTGCCCCACCCCCCATCACCACGACCCCCCCCCGGACCCCAAATCCGAGCATCCTCGGGGGGGGGGGGGGGGGGGTGGCTGCCGGAGCTGCCAGCCAAGCGGCCCCAAAATGGGACTTCTGCCCCCCCCCCCAGAAAAAAAGCAGGTTTTGGGGTTTGCCCACGGAGGCACAACGCTCTTTGCCTCGCCCCCCCCCCCCCCCCCCCCCCCGCAGGGATTTTCGGGGTGCGCCGCGGCCTCAAAGGGGTGCCCGGTGCCGTGCCCGGTGCCGTGCCCGGGGCCGTGCCCCGTGATTCAGCCGGCACAGGCACGGCCCTGCCCCGCGGCCTGGGCAGGATCCGGCCCTGGGCACGGGGGGGGCACTGCCAGGGCCCCCTCCCTCAGGGTCACCGGGGTCCCCTCCCTCGGGGTCCCCTCCCTCGGGGTCCCCTCCCTCGGGGTCCCATCCCTCGGGTTCCCCGGGGTCCCCTCCTTTGGGGTCCCCTTCCTTGGGGTCCCCGGGGTCCCCTCCCTCGGGTCCCCTTCCTTGGGGTCCCCTCCCTTGGGGTTCCCGGGGTCCCCTTCCTTGGGGTCACCTTCCTTGGGGTCACCGGGGTCCCCTCCTTTGGGGTCCCCTCCCTCGGGGTCCCCTTCCTTGGGGTCACCGGGGTCCCCTTCCTTGGGGTCCCCTCCCTTGGGGTCCCCTTCCTTGGGGTCACCGGGGTCCCCTCCTTTGGGGTCACCGGGGTCCCCTCCCTCGGGGTCCCCTCCCTTGGGGTCCCCTCCCTTGGGGTCCCCTCCTTTGGGGTCCCCTCCCTTGGGGTCCCCGGGGTCCCCTTCCTTGGGGTCCCCTCCCTTGGGGTTCCCGAGGTCCCCTCCCTCGGGGTCCCCTTCCTTGGGGTCCCCTTCCTTGGGGTCACCAGGGTCCCCTCCCTCGGGGTCCCCTTCCTTGGGGTCCCCTCCCTTGGGGTTCCCGGGGTCCCCTTCCTTGGGGTCACCTTCCTTGGGGTCACCGGGGTCCCCTTCCTTGGGGTCCCATCCCTTGGGGTCCCCTTCCTTGGGGTCACCGCGGTCCCCTCCTTTGGGGTCCCCTCCTTTGGGGTCCCCTTCCTTGGGGTCACCGCTTGCGGTGCTGCAGCTGCTGGGGGTAGGGGGGGTCCCCCTTGCTTTGGGTGCCCCCTTTTGGGGTGCGGGGTCAGATGGGGACACTGGTGCCGCGAGCGTGGCGGCTCCCCGAGTGCCAGCAGCTGTGGGAGGTGACAGTTTTGGGGTGACCGTCACCTCCCTGTCCCCCCCCCCCCACGCTGTCCTTGCCCCCCCCAGCCCCTCTCCTGTGGCTGCAGCTGGGGCTGCTTTTGGGGAGGGGGTGCCCGGTTGGGGGCTCCGTGGGATGGCTCTTGGCCCCCTCTTATTGCAGGGGGGGTGTTTTGGGGTCCTCGACCCTGGCACTTCCCCCCCCCCCCCCCCGGGACCTGTCCCCTTGTCCCAGGGGGGCTCCATCTGCTCGGGAACCCGGAGACCCCCCCCCAGCCGCCCACCCTCCTGCTGGGGTGGGGGGTGGGGGGAACGAAGGGGCCACCCTGGGGGGGCTCTGCCTGAGCTGTGAGGGGCTGGGGGGGGGCACTGGGGTGATGCCCAGGGTCTGGGTGGGTTGTGGGGGGGTGGGATTTGGGGTGGTGGCACAGCTGAAGGGGGGGGGGGGCGGCTGCTGAGCCCTGCCGGCTGCGGCCCCGCGGGGCCGTGCCTCAGTTTCCCCGTCTGCGGCCCCGGTAATGACAGGGCACGGGGCAGAGGCGGCTTCAAAGGGCCCTCGGTGCCCCGCAGCAGCGGCCGCCGAGGGTCAGGGATGCCCCAGGCCCTCCCCCCCACCCCCCCACCCCCCCGGGGTCCCCTCCCTCGGTGAGCAAGGCCGGGGAAACTGAGGCACGCCCGCAGATCAAAGCGCGCTGGGGGAAGGCGACGCCGCTCGGACTCGGGATTGCTTTTAATGCAACGTACAAAGTCCTCCCCCCCCCACCCCCCCCACTTCCCTGCTTTCTCCCCCCCTACCCCAGAAGAAAAAAAAAAAAAAAAAAAAAATTTAAAATTCTTCCAAAAATAAATTAAAGGGCCGGGTCCCCCCCTACCCCCTGCTGTGCAAAGAGAAAAGAGAAAAGCCCTCCGCTGCCCAGCCAGACCCAGCTCCAGCAAGGAAAGAAACGGGCAAAGCAAAGTGACCGGGGGGGGGGCCGCAGCACCCCGCGGGGGCAGGAGCTGCGGGACTTGGGGGGGGGGGGGGGGGACCCCGGCCCCACACCGGGGCAGAGCAGACGAGGACGGCAGCGGAGCCGGGGGGGGGGTTCCCCCCTCCCCACATCGGCTCCGTGGTGCAAATTTTCCGGAGCTGCGCGGCCCCCCCCAGCCCCACGCCGGGCTGCGGGCGGGGAAACTGAGGCAGGCGGCGAGGTTGGCCCCCCCCATCGCCATCAGTCCAGGGCCGTGCAGTCCCGGCGCACAACGCGCCCCCCCCGGGGCTGCGCCCGCGGGCAGGATGCGGCCCCCCCACGGCGCACGCAGCTCCTCGGGGAGAGGAGAGGGCTCCCGAGGGTGGCTCTGCCCCTCCCCGGGGGGGGTGAGGGAGGGCAAGCGCTGCGGGAAAGGCGACCTATGTACATCCCTGAACGTGGCGGCTCTCCGAGCCCCTTCCCCGCCGCGCTGCCCCCCCCCCCGGGCCCCTCCGCGGGACGAGCCCGGCTGCTGCCGCCCCCCCCCTGCCCGGGGGAGGCCGCGGGGCCCCCGGCTACGAGGTCTGGCACTGGACGTGCTGGCGCGAGCCGTCCTCCAAGTCGTCCTCGTGGTACGCCTCGCCCGTGTAGGGCCGCCGGCCGGGCCCGCCGTGGGACGTGTAGTCGCTGAGCTCCACTTCTTCCGTGTCCTCGGTGGCCATCACCTCCTCCTGGGGCGGGAAGAAGGCTTGGAGCTGCCGCAGGCGCTCGGTCGGGAGCCAGCCGGGGTCGGGGAACTTCACCTGCGGGCACAGAGCGCGTGGAGGCACGGCGCGGGCACGGGGTGGGCGCACGGGGATTTGGGCGCGGGGATTTGGGCACAGAGATTTGGGCACACGGGGATTTGGGCACATAGGGATCTGGGCACAGGGTGGGCGCACGGGGATTTGGGCACGCGGGGATTTGGGCACAGGGATCTGGGCACAGGGTGGGTGCACAGGGATTTGGGCACGGGGTGGACACACAGGGATTTGGGCACACGGGGATTTGGGCACAGGGATCTGTGCACAGGGTGGGTGCACGGGGATTTGGGCATGGGGATTTGGGCACGGGGTGGGTGCATGGGATTTGGGCACAGGGTGGGCGCACGGGGATTTGGGCACGGGCTGGACACACAGGGATTTGGGCACACGGGGATTTGGGCACAGGGTGGGCGCACGGGGATTTGGGAACAGGGATCTGTGCACAGGGTGGGTGCACGGGGATTTGGGCACGGGGATTTGGGCACGGGGTGGGTGCATGGGATTTGGGCACAGGGTGGGCGCACGGGGATTTGGGCGCACGGGGATTTGGGCGCACGGGGATTTGGGCGCACGGGGATTTGGGCGCACGGGGATTTGGGCGCACGGGGATTTGGGCGCAGGGTGGGTGCACAGGGATTTGGGCACAGGGTGGACACACAGGGATTTGGGCACAGGGTGGACACACAGGGATTTGGGCACACGGGGATTTGGGCACGGGGTGGGTGCACGGGATTTGGGAACAGGGATCTGTGCAGAGGGTGGGTGCACGGGGATTTGGGCACGGGGATTTGGGCGCACAGGAATTTGGGCGCACGGGGATTTGGGCGCATGGGGATTTGGGCACGGCGATGCCGGCTCCTGCCCGTCCCCAGCTCCTCACCTCGAACTTGAGGATGAGTTTGCCCTTCTGGAAGGGGCTCCTGTAGACGGGCATCCCCTCGTTGGGGACACACTTCATGTCCCCGGGCCGGATCACGTCACCTGAGAGGGGAAATGGGCGTCACCTCGCCGCGCCCAGCAGCCCCCTGCACCCTCGGCTTCTCACCGGGGGCGTCGCGGAGAAACCCGCGGTGCTGGGAGCTCTCTGGTCCCCATCCCGGGCGGGATTGGGACCGAGGCGTCCCCGTCCCACCTGGCTGGGACGCGACGAGCAGGGTCCTGTTGTCCAGGGTGCGGATGACCTGGCGGCAGCCGCAGAGCGCGTCCGCCAGGCTGATCTCCCTCCTGACGATGAGGTCGTCGCCGCTCCGCCGGAACACCGGGTGCTCCTTCTGGTCCAGGACGATGATGATGTCCCCGGGCTCCAGGCCGGGAACCTGGTCCCCTTCCTCGTGGAAGGTGATCTTCTGCCCGTCCTTCATGCCTGGGGAGGGGGGGGGGCACGGGGAGAGAGCTCAGGGAGAGAGCTCAGGGGGTGCGGGGAGAGCTTGGGGGACGTGGGGAGAGGTCAGGGGGCGTGGGGAGAGCTCGGGGGGTGCGGGGAGAGAGCTTGGGGGGCACAGGGAGAGAGCTCAGGGGGTGCGGGGAGAGCTCGGGGGGCATGGAGAGTTTGGGAGGCGTGGGGAGAGCTTGTGGGGCATGGGGAGAGCTCGGGGGGTGCAGGGAGAGAGCTTGGGGGGCACGGGGAGAGCTCGGGGGCGTGGAGAGCTTGGGGGGCACGGGGAGAGAGCTCGGGGTGCGGGGAGCTCAGGATGCATGGAGAGTTTGGGGGGCGTGGGGAGAGCTTGGGGGGCATAGAGAGCTTGGGGGGTGTGCAGAGAGCTTGGGAGTGCAGGGAGAGCTTGGGGGGCGCAGGGAGAGATCAGGGGTTGTGGGGAGCTTGGGGGGCATGGAGAGCTCATGGGGCAGGGGGGGAGAGCTCAGGGGGTATGGAGACCTTGGGGGGGGCACAGGGTGAGCTCAGGGGGCAGGGTGAGCTCGGGGGGTGCAGGGAGAGAGTTTGGGGGGCATGGGGAGAGCTCGGGGGGTGTGGGGAGCTCAGGGTGCATGGGGAGAGCTTGGGAGGCACGGGGAGATCTCGGGTCAGGGGAGCTTGGGGGGCATGGAGACAGCTTGGGGGGTGTGGGGAGAGCTCTGGGGGGGGGCACAGGGAGAGCTTGGGGAGCGCAGGGACTCCTCAGGGGGCATGGAGAGAGCTCGGGGGGCGTGGGGAGCTCAGGGTGAGCTCGGGGTGCTCAGCCCCCTGGCACGGCGCGGGGGCCGTTTCGGCAGCGCCCCCCCCTGCCCCGCCCCCGCCCCCCCAGCCTCACCTTTGTCCAGGTGCACGCTGAGGATCTTCTTCTCCCGCACGACCTTGCGGCCGTTGCAGGTGAGGCAGCAGTCGCGGGGCCGGATCCACTCGCCCTGGCCCTGGCACTGGGAGCAGACGGTCTGGATCTGCTGGATCATGCTGGGCCCCAGCTGGTGGATGCGCACCTCCATCCCCGAGCCGTGGCACTTGGGGCAGCGCCGCTGCGCCCCCTCCCGCACCCCGCAGCCTGCGCCGAGGGGCAAGGAGAGGTGAGGGCCGGATCCTGCCGGCCCCGCCGCCCCCCCCTGGCCCCGCCGCAGCCCCCGCTCACCTCCGCACTTCCTGCAGATGATGTTCTTCTGCAGGGACAGCTTGCGCGTGGCGCCGTTGTAGAGGTCCTCCAGCGACACCGAGAGCTGGTGCACCACCGTCTTCCCTGCGCGGGCCGAGGGCAGGCGCCCGGATCAGCGCCCCGAGGTGCGCGGCAGCCCCCGTCCCCCCCACCCCGTCCCCCCACCCCCGGGGGGACCCCGGCTTTCGGCCGCTGCTCGCCCGGCTCGGCACCGGTTTCCAGCCGGGCCCAGCGTCGGGGCTCGGATCCCTCTCCCCGCACCCCGGGGGGGGGGCAGCCCTGCCCCGCGGCCCCCCCGGGGTGCCCTCGCCGTGTCCCGGCGGCTCAGCACCACCCGGGGAGGCTGCGCGCCAGCCCGGCCCTGCTAATTGCTCTTCCTCCTCATTAAGTCCTGCCACCTCAGCGAGAAGCGCTGCGGCCGAGTCACCCGGCCGCCCTCCTGCGTGACCCAGGGCCCAAGCTCGCCGGCGGGCCCGGGGCCGCCCTGCACGCCCTGCACACGCTGCGCTCCCTGCACGCCCTGCGTCACCCCGGGGAGCCCAGGGCTGAGTCACCCGGCCCCGGGAGCCGGCCGGGACCGAGCCTTTGAAGAGGGGCAGACGGGGAAAGTAATGAGGAGCCGCGCCGCGGGGACGGCTGGGGCGGCCCCGGGGTTGTCACCGCGGTGTCGGCACCCCTCGGGGCCGGTGACGGCGCTTGGGGTCCCTGCCCCGTACCCCGGTGCCAGTATTTGGGGTCTGTGTCCCGGTGCCAGCATTTGGGGTCTGTGCCCCATTGCCACCCCTTGGGGTCCAGTGTCAGCATTTGGGGTCCATGCCCCATACCCCAGTGCCAGCATTTGGGGTCTCTGTGCCCCGTATCCCAGTGACACCACTTGGGGTCCCTGCCCTGGACCCCAGTGCCAGCACCTGGGGTCTGGCGCCAGTATTTGGGGTCTGTGCCCAGTACCCCGGTGCCAAGACTTGGGGTCTGTCCCCTGTACCCCCAGTGCCACCATCTGGGGTCTCCGTGCCCCGTACCCCAGTGCCAGGACTTGGGGTCCGTGTCCTGTGCCCCAGTGCCAGCATTTGGGGTCCCTGCCCTGGTGCCAGCACTTGGGGTCCCTGCCCTGGCACCGGGCTATGGGGCAGGGACCCCAAGTGCTCGGTGCCAGCATTTGGGGTCTGTGCCCTGTGCCCTAGTGCCACCATTTAGGGTCCTTGCCCCATGCCCCAGTGCCACCGTTTGGGGTCTGTGCCCTGGTGCCACCATTTGGGGTCCCCGTACCCCAGGGGTCCCAGCCGTGTCCCCCCCCCCTCGCCCCCTACCTCTCCTGTCCGCCCGGCCCCTCATCCTCACTCCGCCGCCGAAGAAGAGGTCGAAGATGTCCATGGGGGACCCGAAGCCGCCTCCGCCGCCGCCCCCCCGGCCCCCCAGGCCGCCCTCCTTCATCGCCCGCTCGCCGCCGCGGTCGTAGAGCGCCCGTTTGTGGGCGTCCGACAGCACCTCGTAGGCCTGCGAGATCTGCTTAAACTGGGGGCAAAAAAAAGGGGGGGTGAGCTTAAAGGTGGGGGGGGGCCCGGGGGGGTCCGGGGGGGGGAATAACGCACCCGCTCGCCCTCGCTGGGGTTCTTGTCGGGGTGGTAGCGCAGCGCCAGGCGCCGGTACGCCCGCTTGATCTCGTCCAGGCTGGCGCCCGGGCGCACGCCCAGCAGGTCGTAGTAGCCCGTCTCCTTCACCATCGTCTTCCTCGCCGCGCTGGGGGGGGGTTAAAAAAAAAAAAAGGGGGGGGGGGGACGGCGTGAGCACCCTGCGCCCCCCCCCTACCCATCCCCGGGAGCACCTCGGTGACAGCGGCGCCGTCCGTGCCTCAGTTTCCCTGCCCCCCCCCCCCCCAAAGGAGGGTGTGGGCAATGTGCCGGGCGCTGATAAGCCCCAAAGGGATGGGGGGGGGATTTGATAGGGGGGGGCACGGGGAGGGGGGGACACAGGGGGTGTCCGAACCTCTGGGTGCAGCCCCCCCGGGGGTGCTGCGGCTATAAATGGGGGGGGTGGGGGTCAGCGGGGTGTCAGTGGGGGGGGGCAAAGGGGGGGTGTCAGTGGGGAGGGGTCGCGGGGGGGGGTTTGGAGAGGGGGTGTCAGTGGGGGGGGCGACCGGGGGAGCGTGGGGGGGGCGTTAGTCGTGGGGGGGGGGCTCAGAGGGGGGGATCAGTGGAGGGGGTCAGTGGGGGGATCGGTAAGGGGTGTCAGTCATGGGGGGGGGTCGGGGAGGCGTGGGGGGGTCGGTAAGGGGGTGTCTGTCGTGGGGGGGGCTCAGAGAGGGGGTGTCAGCGGGGGGGTCGCTGAGGGGGTGTCGGGGGGGGGCATAAAAACGGGGGGGGGGACACAAGGGGGCTGTGACACAGCCCGGGGGGGGCACACCGAGGGCCTCCAGCCTGGCAGTGCCCCCCCCGCGGTCACCGCACGGACCCCTGGGGGGGGGGTGGGCAAATCTTGAGGGGGGGGTGACAAAAAGGGGGGGGGTGACACTGGGGGGGGTGACACTGGGGGAGGGGTCCCGGTGCCGGAGGAGCCCCCCCAGGACGGGCAGGGGACGGGCGGGGGGGGCCGGGCCCTGCCTGAGGGGGGGGTCCCGGGGGGGGGGAGGTCACGTGACGGGGGGGTCCCGGGGTGGAGGTCACGTGACGGGGGTCCCGGGGGGGGCCGCCCCCTCTCCCCCCCCCGCGCTCACCTCCGCTCCGCCGCCCGTCTCCGAACTCTCTGGAAGCCCGGCCACGCCCCCCGCGCGCCCCATTGGCTGCCGCCTGCCCCGCCGGCCACGCCCCCTTCGCCCCTCTCTCGGCTCCCATTGGCTGCCTCCTCCCCTCTCCCCGCCTCCCCCGCCCTCCAGGGGCCACGCCCCCTCGCTGAGGACCGCCCCCTTTCCTCCTCCACGGCCACGCCCACTGCCGGCCGCAGAATTCTTCCGGGCAGGCCGCGAGGGAGGCGGGCTGCGATTGGCTGAGGCGGCCGCGCCCGGGCGACGCCTCCTTTTTCATTGGTCGAGCCGGGCGGCCAATGGGGTGAAAGGGGAGGGGCGGGAGGCGGAGCTCCGCCCCTCGCCGCCAGGGGGCGCCCTTGGGGGGGGGAGGCGAGGGGGGCCGGGACCCCCCCAAAATGGCGGGGGGGGCCGGGACCCCCCCGGGACCCCCCTGGGACCCCCCCGGGGAGCTGGGGGGCCCCGTCCTGAGGGGACAAGTTGGGGGGGGTCGGGGGGGGTCTTGTTTTTTTGGGGGGGGGGGTTAGGGTTTTTTTGGGGGGGTTGGGGGGGCTTTGGGATTTTTTTGGGGGGGGGTTGGGGGGGTTTATGAGGTTTTGGGGGGTTTTGGGGGGGTTTGGGGGGGGTTGGTGATTTTTTGGGGGGGGTTGGGGGGGTTTTGAGGTTTTTGAGGGGTTTTGGGGTGGGTTTGGGGGGGTTGGTGATTTTTTGGGGGGCGCTTGGGGGGTTTTGAGGTTTTTGGGGGGTTTTGGGGGTTGGGGGGATTGGAATTTTTGGGGGGGTTTGGGGGGTTTGGGGATTTTTGGGGGTGTTGGGGGGGTTTATGAGTTTTTTGGGGGGGTTTTGGGAGGGGTTGGGGGCTTGGGATTTTTTTTGGGGGGGTGTCAGGGGGTTTTAAGGTTTTTGGGATTCTTTGGGGAAGGTTGGGGGGGCTGGGATTTTTTTTTTGGGGGGTGGCGGGATTTGGGGGTTTGGGGGGGTTGGGTTTTTGTGGGGGGTTATTTGGGGGGGGTGAAAGGGGGGGGGGCACGATGCTCTCCAGCAGAGTGCGGGGGGGGGGGGGGTCCCGAGGTGTTTTTTTTAGGGGGGGGCTTTATATTTTTTGGGGGGGGACGAGGGGGGGGCACGACGCTCTCGGGCAGGTTTGGGGGCGTCCCGTGGTGGTGGCGACCCCATGGTGCTGGGGACCCCCCCCCCCAGGCCCCGCCGCTCTGCCCACGCTGCTTGGGGTTTTTTTTTTTGGGGTGGGGGCACCGCTGGGGGTGGCACTGGGCGTCACTGGGCGTTACTGGGAGTCACTGGGAGTTAGTTACTGGGAGTCACTGGGTGTCACTGGGATTTACTGGGTGTCACTGGGATTTACTGGGTGTCACCGGGTGCCACCGCCCCCGGACCACTTCCCGGGGTGGGAGGGGGGGGTCCCAGCGGGGGGGGTCCCGCACCCCCCGGCCATTTTTGGGAACTGCCGCAGCTCCTGGGGGGGCCCCGACCCCCCCGGCCCCCGCCCCGAAACCCAACCCCGCAGTTGTCGCCCCGCTGGGGTTTCAGAGCCCCCCCCCCCCCCCCCACCTGCCCCGGGGGGGTCGCGGCGAATTCCTGCGGGGTGGGGGGGGCCTGGAGCGGGGAGGGGCCCGGGGGGGGGGGGAGAGGGGCCCCAAAGCTTGAAGAGGGTCCCCAAATTGGGGCTGCGGTCCCCAAATCCGGGAAGGGGTCCCCGAATCAAGGCTGCGGTCCCCAAATCAGGGATGCTGACCCCAAATCGGGGCTGTGCTCCCCAAATCCGGGCTGATGTCCCCAAATCGGGGCTGAGGTCCCCAAATTTAGGATGCAATCCCCAAATCAAGGCTGTGCTCCCCAAATCAGAGCTGAGGTCCCCAAATCAGGGCTGAGGTCCCCAAGTAGGTCCTCGAAATAGGGCTGCGGTCCCAAAATTGGGGCTGTGGTCCCCAAATTTGGGATGCAGTCCCCAAATCAAGGCTGAGGTCCCCAAAAGAGGTCTGAGATCCCCAAATCAGAGTTGAGGTCCCCAAATCCAGGCTGATGTCCCCAAATCGGGACTGTGGTCCCCAAATTTGGGATGCAGTCCCCAAATCAAGGCTGTGTTCCCCAAATCAAGGCTGTGTTCCCCAAATAAGGGCTGAGGTCCCCAAATCAGAGCTGAGGTCCCCAAATTGTGGCTGAGGTCCCCAAATCCGGGTTGAGGTCCCCAAAAGAGGTCTGAGATCCCCAAATCAGGACTGAGGTCCCCAAATCAGAGCTGAGGTCCCCAAATCGGGGCTGAGGACCCCAAATCTGGGCTGAGGTCCCCAAAACAGGACTGAGATCCCCAAATCAGAGCTGAGGTCTCCAAATTTGGGCTGATGTCCCCAAATCCGGGCTGATGTCCCCAAATCGGGGCTGCGCTCCCCAAACCGGGGCTGCTGGGGCACGGCGGGGGCTCTTTGGGGCCGTGGCACCTTCCCGGGGCCGGATCCCTTTTCCAGCCGCCCTCAGTGCTTTGGGGCGGGGGGGGGGGGAGGGGGCGCACTGCCAGCCCCCGGGGGGGGGTTTATGGGGTTTCGGCCCCGTTTGGGGGGGGGACCATATATTGTCCCCGTGCCACCTGCGGGGCCAGGAAGGAGACGCTTTGTTGGGGCTTCCTGCGGGGCCGCGTCACCTCCGGCCCCGCTGTGGGAGGGGAAACTGAGGCACAGCGCTGGCACGCGTGGGGACCCCCCCCCCGGCTGGCCCCCCCCCGGGGCCCAGAGCCCATCCTGCCCCCCTATTTTTGGGGGAGAGAACGGGGCTTACATCGCCCCTGGGTTGGGGTTTCATCGCTCCGGGGTTGGGGTCTCATTGCTCCGGGTTTGGGGCTGCATCACCCCAGGTTTGCGGTCTCATCGCCCCAGATTTGGGGTCTCATCGCCCCTGTTTTGGGGTTTCATTGCCCCTGTTTTGGGGTTTTCATCGCCTCGGGTTTGGGGGTCTCATCACCCTGGGTTTGGGGTCTCATTGTTCCGGGTTTGGGGTCTCATCGCCCCAGGTTTGGAGCTGCATGGCTCCTGTTTTTGGGTTTCATATCCCCGGGTTTGGGGTCTCATCTCCCTGGGTTTGGAGCTGCATGGCTCCTGTTTTTGGGTTTCATCTCCCTGGGTTTGGGGGTCTCATCTCGCTGGGTTTGAGGTTTCATCGCCCCTGTTTTGGGGTCTCATTGCCCTGGGTTTGGGGCTGCACCGCCCCAGGTTTTGGGTCTCATCTCCCTGAGGTAGGGGCTACATCGCCCTAGGTTTGGGGGTTTCATCTCCCTGGGTTTGGGGTTTCAGCTCCCTGGATTTGGGGTCTCGTCTCCCCATATTTGGGGTCTCATTGCTCCAGATTTGGGGTCTCATCTCCCCGGGTTTGGGGTCTCATCTCCCCAGATTTGGGGTCTCATCTCCCTGGATTTGGGGTCTCATCTCCCCGGGTTTGGGGTCTCATCTCCCCAGATTTGGGGTCTCATCTTCCCAGCTATGGGGTCTCGTCTCCCTGGATTTCAGGTCTCATCTCCCCAGATTTGGGGTCTCATCTCCCTGGATTTGGGGTCTCATCACCCCAGGTTTGGGGTCTCATTGCTCCAGATTTGGGGTCTCATCTCCCTGGATTTGGGGTCTCATCTCCCCAGGATTGGGGTCTCATCTCCCTGGGTTTGGGGTCTCATCTCCCCAGGTTTGGGGTCTCATCTCCCCGGATTTGGGGTCTCATCTCCCCGGGTTTGGGGTCTCATCTCCCTGGGTTTGGGGTCTCATCTCCCCGGATTTGGGGTCTCATCTCCCCAGGATTGGGGTCTCATCTCCCTGGGTTTGGGGTCTCATCTCCCCGGCTATGGGGTCTCATCTCCCTGGATTTCGGGTCTCATCTCCCCAGATTTGGGGTCTCATCTCCCTGTATTTGGGGTCTCATTGCTCCAGATTTGGGGTCTCATCTCCCCAGGTTTGGGGTCTCATCTCCCCGGATTTGGGGTCTCATCTCCCCGGGTTTGGGGTCTCATCTCCCCAGATTTGGGGTCTCATCTCCCCAGGATTGGGGTCTCATCTCCCTGGGTTTGGGGTCTCATCTCCCCGGCTATGGGGTCTCATCTCCCTGGATTTCGGGTCTCATCTCCCCAGATTTGGGGTCTCATCTCCCTGTATTTGGGGTCTCATTGCTCCAGATTTGGGGTCTCATCTCCCCAGATTTGGGGTCTCATCTCCCTGGATTTGGGGTCTCATCCCCCCGGGTTTGGGCCCCCCCCCCCGCTGACGGACGGCCCCAGGCGCGCATTCCGGCCGCGGGGCTCGGCCGCAGGCATCCGCGCGGCCCCGATTTGGCCGCAGCTGTCGCGACACCGGGGCACGGCGCTGGGGGGGGGGCACGGCCCGGCAGCTGGGCGAGCCCCCCAAAAACGGGACCGAGCTTATTATAGCCACCGGGAGCTATTCCGGGGAGGGGGGGGGGAGCACGACCCCGGTGAAGGGCGGGTTATGGGGTGGCGGGGCCGGACCCCACGGCACGTCCCCGGGGGTCTCGGGGGGGGGGATGGATGGGGCCGTGCCGCCACGGGTGGCAATTTCTGGGTGGGGGGCACCTGCTGCACACCCCTTTTGGGATTGGGTCTCCTTATGGGGTCACCGTGCCCCCCACCCCGATGTCCCCCATCGCCGGCGGCCCCGCTGTGGCTCCCCCTCGCCGAGCATCCCTCATTTTGGGGAGGGGAGCGGGGGCCGCCTGCACCCCTCCGGGTTGGGGGGGGGGGGTTATTATTTTTAGTCCTTCCCTTATAAGGTTCCCGTGATTTTTTTGGGAACTGCGAGCCGAGTGAAGTCATCGCTGAGGTCATCCCAACTCGGTCCCCCCCCCCCACTTTGTTTCCCCCCCCCACCCACCCAAGCTTCGTGCTGGCGCTGGGCTCGCCCCACGGGGAGGTTTTTGTGTGGGCTCCATTGAAATCCTCCCTCTCGGCCCGGGCTGCGAGGAAACAAAACCCGTCATTGTCTGGCGGGGGGCCAGGCCGCAAGGAAAGGGGGGGGCTTTTTTTTTTTTTTGGGGGGGGGGGGAGCTCTTAGCGCTCCTGCTTGGCCGGCACCGTGCCGTGAGCCGTGCCCGCGCCGTGCCCGCCGGCCCTCGTGCGCTGGCACCTCGTGGTGGGGGGGGGGGGGTGAGCGGTGGCGGGGGGGGCACCGCTGGCACATCCAGCACCCCAAAAGCCCCCCCCCAGAATGAAATTACGGCTGGCCGGGTTTAATAAAGCGGGCGGTGCTGGCCCCCGGTGGCCCCCGGTTTGGGTCGGTGGCTTTCGGCGCGCCCGTGTGCGCTCCGCTGGGCACGGGGTGACCCCGGTACCGGGGGGGGGGGGCTGGGTGTGCTGGGGGGGGCTCTGTATGGGGTTAGGGGCATGGGAAGGGGGGGGGGGGGGCCACGCTCGCCCCGTCTGGGGACACCCGCTTTAGGATTTTGTGCAGCCTCGGGTCGAGCATCGCTGCAGCCCCTCGCCGAGCGCCCCGTGGCCGTGTCCCCCCCCCCTCCACCGCTGACCCCCAGCCCTCGCTTCTTCCTCCTCCTCCTCCTCCTCCTCCTGGGGGCTGCCCCCCCCCTCCCCCCCCCCCGCCATCTGTCCCCCCTCGTCTCTTTGGCAGCCCCGGGGCCGGCAGGAATGCGGATTAATTTCGGGAGGAATGCCGCCCCCCGCCTCGCTCGGCTCCGAGCCCCTCGGCGGGGCCCCCACACCCCCCCGGCCCCATCCCACGGCGCCCCCACGGCCACGACCCCACTTTTTTTTTGGGGGGGGGGTCCGGGGGGGCACCCGGAGCTGCCGCCGGCTGACGCTGCCCAGGCCCCGCTGCGGGGCCGGATCGGGGCCAGGGGCTGATTGAACGCAGGCTCCGGCGCCTGATTAAAGTAATCGGCGGGGATTTTTTTGGGGGTATTGCGACGTTCGGGATCCGCTCGAGTTTGGCCTTAAAAGGAAGCCGTCGCCCGTATGCAAGGGAGGGGGCCGGGGGCTTCGGGCGGCCAAGGCTGATAAACGGAGGGTCCTTATCTGATAAACGGAGGGTCCTTATCGGCGCCCGGCCCCGCGTGCTGCCAAGGGCACGGCCGGGCCAAATCCGGCACGTGGGCGAGCGGCGCGGCCCCGGCGGCCGAGCAGCGGCGCTGAGGGCACCCGTGGGTGCTGAGCGCCGCCGCCACCCGCGGCCCCTCCGTGCCCGCCGTGACTCAGCCCTTTGCTGGCAGAAAGGCGCCCGTCCCGCGCCTCGTCCCCGTGCCCGGCACACAAAGGGGCGATTGAGGCGCCCCGGGCGGGGGGGGGGCCGGGGGCACCCACACCCCTTGGGGACCCCTCGAAGCGGGGTGGGAAGGGGCAACGCTTGGGGTTGGGGTGCTCGGGGTCGGGATGCTTGGGGTCAGGATGTTTGGGGTTGGGATGTTTGGGGTCATGGTGCTTGGGGTTGGGATATTTGGGGTCGGGGTGCTTGGTGTCGTGGTGCTTGGGGTTGGGGTGCTTGGGGTCAGGGTGCTTGGGGTCAAGATTCTCGGGGTTGGGATTCTTGGGGTTGGGATTCTCGGGGTCGGGATGTTTGGGGTCAGGATGCTTGGGGTCGGGGCGCTTGGGGTCTGGATGCTCGGGGTCGGGATGTTTGGGGTCAGGATGTTTGTGGTCGGCGTGCTCGGGGTCAGGATGCTTTGGGTCCTAGGTAGCTCCGGGGCAGGGCGGCCCCGCAGGCACCGTGCCCGGCCCGGGCAGGGCTCGCAGCCACTTTCTGCTGTCTCATCGCTGACTGTGCTGGCACGGGGTCGGGGTGGGCTGGCGTCCCGTCCCCCCCCTGCTCTCTGCCACCTCCGAGCCCCGAGCAGCACCCCCGGGGGCGGGGGGATTCAGCTTTGCCATGCAGCCCCCGCCGTGCCCTCCCCGCACCCCCAGCCCCGGCCCCGAAGCCGTGGGGCTCCCGTCCCGCTCTCCCCCCCCCTGCCCCCCCCCCGCAGGAATGAGGGACGCAGCAGGTCCGAGTGGGAGGACGAGGCTTTATTAAATTAGTGTCGAGGCAGCGAATGCGTCCGCCGTGGGTCAGCGCCGCCAGCGTGGGCGGGTTGGGGACGGGCACCCCTGGGTGCCCTCGCCCAGAGGTGACACAGGGGAGCGCGGCCCCAAACCCCGCTGCGCCCCCCCCCCGGGCCGGGCTGAGCCGGGAAGGAGGAGACGTGGGGTTTAAATTAAATACTGCGGTGGAGAGCGCACCTGGGGGGGGGCACGAAACGAGGCTGAGCCCAGCGGGGGCCGTGGGGTTCGGGGGGGGCACGGGGTGAGCCCGGTTCTTCTCCGCTCTCGGGACGCGACCTTCCGCCGGGCATCCGCTTAAGGAGGCAAAATCCACACGAAAAGTGTTAAAAACCACAAGGAAACGGGCGTGCTACGCGGGTGGGGGCTACGGGAGGCGTCCGATTGTCGAGAGGGAGCGGGGCTGCGGGGGGGGGGGGGGGCCGGCCGCCCTCACTCGTCCCCCGAGGCCCAGGGCTCCGGCTCCAGACGCGGGACCTGCTCCCCCGGGGGGGACAGCACGGGGACGGCGTCGGCCCCGCCGTGCTTGCTGGGCAGGGGGAGGCTTTGGGGGGCATCGGCGGGCTTGGCGGCGGGGGCTTCGCCGGGGGGGGCGATGCCGTTGAGCCCCTCCTCGGTGAATTCGGCCAGGTCCTCCAGGCTGGCCTGGCGGTGCAGCCCGTTCAGCTCGCCGCCCTCGGCGCGGCACGGCTCCGCCGGCGCCTCCTGCACCGTCGGCTGCTCCTCGCTGGACGAGGAGCCCCCCTCGTCCTCCTGGGGGGGCTCGGCGCTGCCGCCGGCCCCCTGCCCGCCCGCCGCCAGCCTGGCCCCCAGCACCAGCTCCTGGTTGAGCTCCAGGGCTTGCTCCACTATCTCCAGGATATCCGAGTCCTGCAGGACGTCCGCCGGCAGCTGTGCGGGGAGAGCGGGCGCCTCGGGGCTGGCCTCGGCCTCCGCAAAACCTCCCTGCTCCAACGGGGAGCCTGGGGAAGGTGGCTCGGCGTCGGAGGGCCCCTCGTCCGGGGGGCTGTCGCCATCCTGCGCATCCTCCTCCAGGGGCAGCTGCTGGGCTGGTGCCTGCTCCGCTTTTCCGGGCGGTGGAGACACCGGAGCCGCCGGTGGCTGGAGCTCTGCCGGGGGGATGCGCTCGTCCTCCTGCCCCGGGGGGGTCTCCGCCGGTCCCTGCGGCCCTGGGGCGTCGCAGCCTGGGACTGCAACATCTTCGCCGCTGGCCCCGTGCTCCTGCTCGCCCGTGCCATCGAGCTCCTCCTCTGGCTCGGCGGCGGAGCCCTCGGAGTGCCCCCGTCCCTCGTCACCCTGGGGTGCCTCGGTGGCGTGCCCCACAGACGGCCCCTCGGCCGCGGGGGAGCTGGGCTGTGCCCCTGGCGCGGCCGAGCCTTCCTCCAGCTCGGCAGCAAAGCCCCCGGCATCATCCTCGTCCTCATCCTTTGGCACCTCCTGTTCTTCTGGGGGCATCTGCACATCTTCGTCTTCATCCCCAAAAGCCTCCAAGTGCTCTTCGGCCTCTGGCTCCGGAGATGCGTCTCCAGGAGCTTTGAGGTCTTCCTGGCCGGCTTCAGCCGCTTCAACTTTAATTTCTTCAAAGTCCTCCGAGATCTCAGCTTCCTCCGAGCTGGACGCCTCTTGGCTGGGAGCAGAAACCATGAAATACCCTTCCTCTTCCTCGGCACACTCCGTCGCGGGGGCCAGCTCCGTCTCCGACTCCTCTTTGTGGCTCTCTGGCACCGAGGCAGCTGCTGCCTCGTGGCTCCCTCCCAGCTGCTCGTCGTCCTCCAGCTCCGTTTCAGCTCCGGGCGCTGTCTCCGTGGCCTCCTCGCTGGCCACGGGGTTTGGGCTGGCTGCGGCCACCATCTCCCCTTGGTAGGCGCTCAGTGGCGTGCTGTCGGGCAGGGTGTCCTCCAGCTCAATCCCGCCCGTCCCCGACCGCTGAGCGTCCTCTTCCGTGGGCTCAGCGCTCCCCACGCCACTGCCCGGCTCCTGCTGAGGTGCTGCGGGGTCGGTGCTGCCGCTCTCCAGCTCCGCTGGCTCCGAGCCGAGCTCACCTGCGGCACCCTGTGCCTCCCACACCTCCTCCAGCGCCTCGGACGGGTCCTGGGCGTCCCCGGGTGCCTCCGTGGTGCCCCCCTGCTCAGCCTCCCCCAGCCCCGGGGCCGGCTCAGCCTCCTGCTCCTCTTCGCCTTGTGTTGGCGCCTGCTGCTGGCTCAGCACCTCGCTCCCAGCAGCTTCCTCATCCTCCTCCTGCGCCTCCTTCACCTCCGCGGGCGACGTGCCGCCGGCTCCCTCCTGGCTTTCCGGTGCCCCCGTGCTTGGCGGGTTGTCGTCCGCCCGGGCTGGCTCTTGGGGTGTGACATTGGCGTCCCCCCCTGTCCCCTCCGCGTCCCCCGCTGCCCCTTCCCAATCCTCTGCTCGCTGCTCTCGGCCGTTGTCCTCGTCCCCCGTGCCCCAGGCGTCCTCTCCCGGCTGCGGCTCCGTGTCCTGCTCCAGCCCGTCCTCCTGCAGCTCCTCCGGTTCCTCCAAGCCGCCGCTCTCCTGCCTCAGCTCCTCGCCCCCCCAGGCCTCCCCTGCCCGGGGGTGCTCTCCCCCCATCGCCTCCTCTCCTTCCTCTCCCTCCTCTTCCTCGCCATCCCCTGCTCCGTCTGCGGTCTCCCCTCCTTCAGCCCCCAGCGAGTCTTCTTCTGCCGGCCCGGCCTCCCGGCTGCTGGGGGGCTCCAGCTCTGGGCACGTCTCCTGCTCCCTTTCCCCTCCTGCAGCCGCAGCCGCCCCCCCGGGGGGCATCTCCTGGTGCCCAAACTCCTCCTGCTCTCCCCCAACCAAGTCCTCCTCCTCCAGGCTGCTTTCCGAGGGGAGAACCGGGTGGCTTCCCACCGGCAGCGCGCGAGCGGCTTCGATCTCCCCCTGCGGGCACTCTTCCTCTCGCCTCTCCCCCTCTTGCTCCGGGAGCTCCTCGCCCTCCCTGGAGGGGCTCCAGGCTCCCCTCGGCTCCTCGTCCTCCGAGAGGTGCAGCGCCTCCGTGCTGGTGGCCTCCACGTCGTCCTCCCCCGGCTCCGGCTCCTCCTCGCCGGTCCCTGCCTGGATGGGGCCGCTCACGTCCCCTTCCCGGGGTGCTCCCCGCAGCCCCCCGCTCTGTGCTGGGCTCGGTATCTCCTCCTCCTTGCTTCCTTCCTCCTCCTCCTCCTCCTCCCAGGGTCCCGTCTCCTCCTGGCTCTCCGTGTCGCTGCGGGACGCGGGCGCAGCGCCGCGGGGACTGGTGCCGTCCTGCTGAGCGCTGCCCTCGCCTCCCAGCCCCTCGGGGACGCCTCCTCCGGCTTCCTCCTCCTCCATTTCGGGGACCCCAACGCTCGGGGCCGGCTCTCCCCCCTCCTCCCCGGCCTCCTCGGCCTCGCAAGCCTCCACGGGCGGAGAGGGGCCGGGGGAGCGGGCGTCCCGGGGGGCGCAGGCGGCGCTGAGCGCGGGCTCCTCTTCGGACTGGGCATCGTCCTGCATCGCCTTGAGCGCGTCCTGCAGCACGTGGCTCACCAGCTGCTCGGGGTACAGCTGGCCCTGGGCCGGCGGCGTCCCGGGGGGCTCCTCGGGGCCTTCGGGGGGCTCCTCCGGGCTCCTCTCCCCCGCGTCCCCCCCTGGCCGGGCAGGACCCTCTGCCCCCGGGGTCCCCGGGGAGAGCAGCGGGGCGGCGTGGGTAGGGGCAGCCGGCTCCCTGGCCCTCGGTGCCTGCAGGACCGAGCTGATTTTTTGGAACTCCCTGGCGCCGGGGCTCTTGGTTTTGGGGGTCGGAGCCTTGAGGGCGTCCCCTGGGGCTCTGGGTGGCTGCGCTGTCCCCTCCGGCCAAGGGAAGGCGGCGGGGCCGGCGCGGTGCTTGCTGCTGCTCGCCTCCAGCTTGACATCTGCAAAGAGCCAGGGGGGAGCGCCGTGGAGGGGGGGGGCACAGCCCAAAAAGCCGGGTCGGCCCCAACGGGACCCCGACGGGGCACAGCAGCACCCGAAACACCGCGGGGACCGCAGCGGGAAGGCACCGGGTGGGGGGTGGGGGGCCTGGGGGGCACGCTGGGTGCCTGGCTGGGGGAATTTCAACCCAACAGCTCCTCTCTCCCCTCCCGCTGACCCTGATCCTATTTTTAAAACAGCCCCTCCACGGAAAGTGGGAAATTCCTCCCCGGAGAGCTGCCGGGAGCAGCACCGGGGGCCGGGTCGGGAGCGCAGCGGGGTCGCGCTGCTGGGGCAGCAAATGGGTGGGGATGGGGGGGGGTGTCTTTTTTTTTTTATTATTTTTTTTATGGAAAAAAAGCAATTCTCAACCTGCTGCTGAGCCCGGGGTCCCGTGCTCGGGCTCCTCGTGCAGGAATTTAATGGGAAAAAATAAAAAAGGAGGCGCCGAAGGAGATAAGCCCTTATCTGCCCCGTGCCGAGGTGCCAGCACCCCGCCGCTCACACCTCCCTGCCGGGGGGAGCGGCGCTGCCAGGAAAATGCTGGTGCCCCCCGCTTTGGCCTCGGCCCCCCCCCTTCCGTCTGCACTGGGTCTGGTCCCAGCACCCCCCCCCCCTTTTACCTCGCAAGCCGTTGGCCAGCTTGAACTCCCCGGGGGCCATCTGCAGCCGGGTGCTCTCCGCTTCCAGCAGCGTCCTGCAAGGAGAGGAGGTGGCGGGGGGGGGGGGGTGGGAGGGGGACACAAGGTGGGGGTTTGCACCCAGAGCTGCCCTCACCGCCGGCTCAGCTGCCCCGGGGGCTCCCAGCATCCCCCCCCAGTAGGCTGAGCGCGGGGAAACTGAGGCACGGAGGGGCTAAGGATGGCTTTGCTCATGCCAACCCATTGGCAACCTCGCCGCGTGGCCCCAGCTCGGCGTGGGCACGGGGGGGGGGACCCCAAGGGTGCCCCCTCGCCAGCCCCTGGGCCCCCTCCCATCCCCCCCCCGCCACTGGGTGACATCAGCTCTGCCGGGGAGGCCCCTCGGCTGGGGACAGCCCCTATTGTCATGCTAATTGTCCCCCCAGCCCTCTGCAGCCTGCCTTTGTCTGGGGCCATCTGGAGGGGCTGGGATTGGGGCTGGGGGGCTGCAGGGTTCGGCCCCGAGAGGGGGCAAAGGTCCCGGCCCCGCCGTCCGGCCAGGCTGGGAGGTGCTGCAAGGGGGCTGCTGGCCATGGGGAGGGGACTGGGGGGGCACTGGGGTTCCCCCCCCCGCCCTGGGATGGCAGGGTGCCCCGCGGGTGCCCTCCCACCCGAGGGACCTCACCTGTAGGTCGCCACTTCCAGGCTCAGGGACATCTTGAGGTGCATCAGCTGCTGCCTGTCCTCCAGGACCTGGGCGATCTGCGCCCGCAGGCTCTGCTTCTCCTGCTCCAGCGCCTCGATGGCCAGCTGCGGGGACAAGCAAGGGGTCGGGGACCGTGCCACCGGGACCCCCCCCATCCCCCCAAGACGGGGACGGGAGCTTCGGCGGCACCAACGGCTCCTGCCCGGGTGGTGTTTCCCACCACCCCCATCACCGCTCTTCCTCCCGGCCCTGACCCTCTGGTCCCGTGGGAAACGATAGGAAATTATTGCTCCGTCTCCTTCCGGCCCCGGCAGCCCCGGAGGATGGGGGTGAGCGGCTGGGGCTTGGCTCCGGGAGCTGCCCGCAGCCCGAGCCGCGGCGGGGAGAGGGTCCCCGGGTCCGTCCCAAGCCCAGCACCCCATGGGGTGACCCTTTGTTCCACCCGTGGGTGCCCAGCACCCCTCGGGAGGTCACGGGGAGAGGGCTCCTGGGGGTGCCTGGGCCCTCAGCACCTCTCGGGTGTCCCAGGGGCGTTTGGTTTTTGCGAGGGGGGGTGGGGGGGGATTTGGAGAGGGGAGAGGTGGGCGAGGAGAGGAGCCGGGCAAAAATTCAAGAGGGAAGCAGCTGCTGGAGGAGGGATGGAGAGGCTGGAAGGGGGGCTCAGGACCATGCGATGCCGGCGTGGAAAGGATGCGTCCTTTGGGGCGGGCGGCTGCGACGCCCCCTTCCCCATCCCAAACCTGGAACAAAGAGGGACCCTTCCCCGCGCGGGGGCTGCAGCTCCAGCCGCCAGCCGGGGCCATTCCTGGCATTTCCAGCCCCGTCCCCCCCCCGTCCCCCCCCCCCGCAGCCTCCCTTTCCTCGATGAGTTTCGCAGCTGTGTGCCTGCAGCTGTGCTGCAGCCGGACAAAGTTTTTCCTCCCCGACACCATCAGGACGCCGGCGGCAAGGGGCTGCCGCTGCCCCCGGGGCTTGCAGCCCACCCTGGGGCCAAAAACCCACCCGTGGGGGCTCCTGGAGCTGCGGGGCGCTGCTGTCCCCTCTGCCTGTCCGTCTTGGGGTCTTCTCCTCCTGCCCCCTCCCCACCAGCTCCCCCTGCCCCCTGCTTCTCCCCACCTGGAACTTCTCAGCCTCCCCGCGCTGCTCCTGCCACTGCCGGGCCAGGTTGTCCTCCAGCAGCTCCTTGCGCGCTCTGAGCGCCGCCAGCTCCTTGTCCAGGTGCTGCAGCTGCAGCTGGCTCTGCTGGTTGTCCTCCGCCGCCTTCCAGAGGCTCTCCTTGGCCTGGCCGAGCGAGCCCTCCAGCTGCGCCACCTCCGCCTTGTAGGTCTCCACCGCCCCTCTCCAGATCTCCGCGAGCCTCCTGGAGTAATCCTCCACCTCCAGCGGCTGGAAAGCCGCCGGCGCGCAGCGCAGGCTCTCCAGGCTCAGCGAGAAGCCGGCGAGCTCCCGGTCCAGCCCCGCTTTCTCCTCCTCGTGCACCTCCAGCAGGGCTCCCACCTCCTTCTCCAGCTGCACGGCTCGCTCCTTCAGCCAGATCTGCGCCCTCCTCTCCTCCTCCAGCTCCTTCTTGCCGGCCGCCAGCTGCCTCTTGGCTTCCTCCCGCGCCGCCTGCTCCTTCTGGCACCTGCTCTTCACGTGCTGCACCTCCTCGTAGAGGTTGTCCCTGGCCAGCTCGGCCGAGCACTTCTCCCTGAAGGCGCGCTCCAGCGCTGCCCGCAGGGCTCGCAGCTCCTCCTCGTACTTGGCCCTCCACGGCTCCGCGGCGGGGCCGCTCTTGGCGCCGCGGATCTCGGCTCGCAGCCCCTCGTTCTCCTCCTCCAGGAACTTCACGCGGGCCAGGTAGGCCTCCAGGCGCTTGTTGAGGTCCCACATCTGCAGCGACTCCTCGCCCAGCAGCCTGGCCCCCACCAAGCCCTCCATGCTCAGCGTCGGGGGAGACCGAGGACGATGGCAGGAGCGGTGCGGGCGCGGGCGAGCGCGGCAGCTATTCATACTCACCCCGGGCGAGTGGGAGGCCCCCGAGACCCGGGCAGAGGAGCGGCTTTAACTCTTCCGCAGCCGGCGCAGCTGCTGCCCGAGCCGTCCCCGTGTCCCCCCCCCCCCACTCCACGTGTCCCCCCCCCCCCCTTGTCCCGTCAGGACATCCGGCACTCCTCGAGCGGGGACGCCGACGTGCCAAGCTGGAGGGACGCGACCAGGGCGGGGTTGGGCTTTGCCGTGCCTCAGTTTCCCCACCAAGCACGGCACAGTTTGCAAAGGGGGAGCTCGGAGCTCCGGGGTGCGGTGCTCCCCACGGCTCAGATCCCGCTGGGGAACTCCCCCCCCCCGAAACGTCACGTCCCTGGCACCTCGAGGTGCTGGACCGGCTGCCGTGGTGCTCAGCACGGAGCTATTTGGGGCTTTCCACGGGCAGGCTGGCAGACACCTGTCCCCTAGGGCTTGGCCGCGGGGACCCTTTTGTGCTGCTCCAAAACCCGGGGGCTGAGCAAACCGAGATGGGGCCGTGGAGGGTTTCAGCGCCCCGGGGAGGCAGCGCCCCGGGGGAGGAGAAGTCCTCGTGGGGATGCTCCGAAACCTGGGGTGAGCAAACCACTGTGGGGTGTGGAGGGATTTAGCGCCCCGGGGAGGAGAAGATGTCCCTGTGGGGATGCTCTGAGCAACCCCAGTGCCCTTGGTGGCAGGTTGGGGGCTCGGCCCCCGGCACCACTTCGGCACCGATCCTGCCCCAGCGCGGCTCAGGGTTCACCCAGCACCCCGGCTCATCCCAAGGGGCACGGGGGGGAAAACTGCTGGGGGAGGCAGGAGGCGAGCGGAGCAGCAACCCCCAGCCGCCCCCCTGCTTCCAGCCGCTCCCCCTGCTTCCAGCTGTGCCCGTTTCGGGTTCCAGATGTTGTGCTGCCGGAGCTGGGAGCCCCGCGGGGCTCGCCGCCGCGGCTGCCGATCGCCGCAGGTTCCGCTCGCAGCCGCCGGAGCTCGGCGAGGAGCAGCCCAATGTTCGGGTTTGTGCCCCGCGTCGTCCGTCCACCCGCCCAGGGCTGCTCCCATCCTTCGGCGAGGAACTGCGTCGTGGGGATTGTTTTCCTTTTTTCTTTTCTTTTTTTTTTCCTTTTTATTTCCCCTAGCTGATTTATTTGGGGGGAGGGAGTTAAAAAACGCAAGCTTGCTGCGAAC
>NC_137721.1:1343351-1455301 GCF_964034855.1 Anser brachyrhynchus | reverse complement strand
CGCGGGGCGGTGACCGGCCTGGGGGCAGCCCGGGGCGGCAGCGGCGAGGGGCAGCGACCGCCGCTCCGGGCCCCCCCCGGGTCCGTCCCCCCCCCCCCTTTAACGGGGGGGAGCCGGGACCCCCCCCCCCTTCCACCCCCCCCCTCCCGGGGAGCCGCCCCCCCTCCCCCCCCCCGGAGCCGGGACCCCCCCCCCCCCCCTCCTCCTCCTCCCCTCCGCCGCCCGCCCCCCCCCCCGCGGACCCTCCCGGGCAGCCCCCGCTCGGCGGCGGGGAGGGGAAGGAACTTTTCTCTTTCTCCTCCTCCTCCTCCGCCAGTCCTTCCCCATCCCTCCATCCCCGCCGCACTCCGTCCCCTCCTTCCCGTCCTCTCCCGGCTCGCTCCGCCGCTTTCCCCGGCCCCCCCCCCCCCCCCCCCCAGGTCCCTTTACCGGGGTGCGGGGCTCCGCCGCCCCCCCCCCCCCCAGTCCCGGGGCTCCTTCCCCATCCCGGGCGCTCCCGGCTCCGGGGCTCCTTTCCCCGTCCCTGCATCCCGGTCCCCCCCTCTCCATCCCGGTCCCCCCCCCTCCATCCCGGTCCCCCCCTCTTATCCCGGGGCTCCTTACCATTTCGGAGCCCCCCTCTCCATCCCAGTTCCCCCTCTCCATCCCGGTCCCCCCCCCTCCATCCCAGTTCCCCTTCTCCATCCCGGTTCCCCCCCTCTCCATCCCGGTTCCCCCCCTCTCCATCCCAGTCCCCCCGTCTCCATCCCGGTCCCCCCCCCTCTCCATCCCGGTGCCTCCGCTCTCCATCCCGGTCCCCCCCTCTCCACCCCGGTGCCCCCCTCTCCATCCCCATCCCCTTTCCCCATCCCTCCCCTCGGGACTCCCACTTCCCCGGGGGGGGCTCCCCTTTTTTCCCCGGGGGGGGTCTCCCCCTTTTCCCCTGAGGTCCCCCCTTTTTCCCCGGGGGCTCCCCCTTTTCCCCTGAGGTCCCCCCTTTTTCCCCGGGGGTCCCCCCTTTTCCCCCGGGGGCTCCCCCTTTTCCCCCGGGGGTCCCCCTTTTTCCCCGAGGGGGTCCCCCCTTTTTCCCCGGGGGGTCTCCCCTTTTTTTCCCCGGGGGGGTCTCCCCCTTTTTCCCCCGGGAGGGGGGGGCTCCCTCCCGGCCCCGCCGCCCCACCATGGCCCTGGCGGCGGGGCCGTGGCCGGAGCCTCCTCCGGCACCTCCGTGCGCCCGGAGGCGGCGGCGGGCGCGGCCAAAGCCCCGGGGGCGGCGGAGAAACCGGCGGCGGCGGCGGCGGATTGCTTGGTGTGCGGGGACAAGGCGAGCGGCAAGCACTACGGGCAGTTCACCTGCGAGGGCTGCAAGAGCTTCTTCAAGCGCTCGGTGCGCCGCAACCTCTCGTACAGCTGCCGGGGGGGGCGAGACTGCCCCGTGGACCAGCACCACCGCAACCAGTGCCAGTACTGCCGGCTCCGCAAGTGCCTCCGGGTCGGCATGAGGAGGGAAGGTGCGCTGCGAGCCCGGGGGCTGCGAAAGCCGGACCGGGGGGGGGGGCCGGGGGGGGGGTCCGCCGAGCCTCGGAGGGACGCGGCGGGGAGCGGGGAGAGGGTTGGGGAAGGGAAAGGGGGCGAAGGGGGGAAAGGGGGAGAGGGGGGAGAGCGAAAGGAGGAAAGGGGGTGAGGAGGAGGGAGTGGGATGGGGGGAGGGAGGGGAAGGGGAAAAGAGCGAGAGTGAAAAAAAAAAAAGGGGAAAAGTGATGAAGGAAAGAAGGGGAAAGAGTCCAAAAAAAAAAATAAATGATGGGAAAAGAACGGGGAGAGAAAGCAAAAGTGAAAAAGACAAAAGAAAGGGAAAGGGGAGAGTAAGGGAAAGCAAAAGAGAGAAAGCGAAAAGAAAGAGAAAAGAGAAAGAAAAAGAAAGGAGGGAAAGAGAAAGGGGAGGCGAAAGAAAGAGAAAGTGATAGAGGGAAAGTGAAAGAGGGAGAGAAAGGGCTGCCGGAGGGAAGGAAAGAGAAAGAAAAAGGGGGAAAAAGAGAAAAAGAAAGAGAAAACTCCGCCGTTTTCTTTCATTTTTCCTTCCCCTCTCCGCCTGCCGATCTCTCTCCATCCTCTCGCCCCCTGTTGCCACCTCTTGTCCCCTCCAGCCCCCCCCCCAGTGCCGGGGTGCCGGGACCCCGACTCCCTGGGGGCGGCCGTGCCGGGGGCCGTTGGCTGCCCCTTGCCCCCGTCTCGAAATGGAGAGGAAACTTCCCCGTGCCGCGGCCGAGCATCCCCCGGCGCCGCCGAATCCCCTCGCCCGTCTCCGTCCTCCCCAAGGGCTCCGTCTCTCCCCTATTTTTTCCAAACCCAAATTCAGCAGCGGGTCCCCCGGTAGCACTTGCGGGTTGTCCCCCCGGGGGGAGGACGAACCCCAGCGCTTCGCCTGGCTTTTAATTAGGGCGAACGGGGCGGCCGCGAGCGTCGCGGCGCCCGGTGCCCCTCTGCTCCCAGCTCCGCAGCCAAGGCTGCGCGGAGGGACCCGGCTCCTCGGCTGGCTTCGCTCTGCCCCCAACGAGACCGCTCCTGTCAAATTTTGGGCTCTTTCGGGCTTCGCTCCGGCTCGATTTATGGGGCCGTGTCCGCGCAGAGCCGCGAGCGGTTTCGCCTTCCTCCCCGTTCCGCCCAGAGCAGGGATGCGGTTGTTAAAAGAGCAGGGGATTAGAGGGCAGTAATACAGATATTCTTTCAAAGATTAGGAATTTGGCTTTTGGGAGGAGTGTCCGGCAAATCTGAAGTTAATTAGGCTGAATTAGCTGCTCTAATACTTAGCGTGACCGGGATTAAAATCGCATTTCCAACCAGCAGCGGTACGACGTGTGCCGTTACCTCGCCCGACTCAAACCGAGCCCCGCGATCACGTTTTGCTTCTCGTATTTTTTTTTCTCCCCATATCGGCAGCTTTAGAAATCGGTGGTGGTTTCTTCGCTGATTGATTTTATTTTATTTTGAAGCCTGAAATTGCATATTCGGGCGAGCAGGCGACGGCGAAGCGCTGGGGCTGGCGCGGGTTTCCTCCGGCCGCACCGAGCCGAGACCTCGGCGCTGCAGCTCCGCCACCGAACGAACCGCGCGGCGTCCTCCGTGCTTGGGCACGGGGCTGGCGACTCATTAATTAATTGTAAATAATTGCAGCGGCGGCCCAGGCTCTGCTCAGACGGCCGAACCCCCGTGTGCTGTGCGTTTGCTGCCGAATGGGAGATTTATTCACCGGTGGCCGGCCGGCTCGACGGCGCGAAGCCTTTCCCGTTGAATTCGGGCTCATTTTGCCTCCGTCGCCCGAGCTGCAAACTATTCTCCTGCATCACGCGCTGCCTGAAGGACCGAGCGTGTTCCTCCCGCTGCTCAAAGCCCCGGGGATTTGTCCCCGTCCCTTTTTTTCCCGCGTTGTCGCCGTGCGGGTGCCGTGGGCCGCGGGAGGCGAGCCCTCGCGGCGGCGGCTCGAGGGCAGGATTAGGCAGGAGAAGGGTTCGCTGTCTGCCTGGCGCCGTTCGGCAACAGTTGGGACCGCCCGCAGCCACGCTTCCACCTGCAAAGTTGCTGTTTTTAGAATTAAAAAATTGTTAAAAGGCAACCGAGGCACTAAACCCGGGCAGCGGCCTTGGGGGGGAGCTCCCGCAGCAGCAGCCACCGTCCCGGCGGGAGAGGGCATCGCGCCCCGGCTCGTGCAAAAGGGTGGGAAATAGGGAAAATGCATGAAATGATGGGAATAGGGGAACTGCACGAAGTGATGGGAAATAGGGGAACTGCATGAAATGATGGGAGATAAATAGGGGATCACCAAAAATGGTAGGAAATAGAGGAATCGCACAAAATGATAGGGAATAGAGGAATCACCCAAAATGATGGGAAATAGAGGAATTGCAAGCAATAATGGGAAATAGAGGAATTGCACAAAATAATGGAAAGCAGGGTTTGCAAAAAAAAAAAAATGGGAAATAGAGGAATCACAAAAATGGTGGGAAATAGAGGAATTGCACGAAATAATGGAAAAGAGGATTTGCAAAAAAAAAAGATGGGAAATAGAGGAATTGCACAAATATAATGGGAAATAGAGGAATTGCACAAAATGATGGGAAATAGAGGAATTGCACAATATAACGGGAAATAGAGGAATCACACAAAATGATGGGAAATAGAGGAATCGCACAAAATGACGGGAAATAGAGGAATTGCACAAAAATCACGGGAAATAGAGGAGTTGGGGCATTGGCATCGGGTCAGAGCCGCTGAGCATCCCCGTGCCGCCGGCCCCGCTGCCACCTCGGGAGCAGCAGGAAAATTGTCACCTCGGTCCCCCGGGGGGGGCTCAGCCCGCGAGGTCCCCGCTGCACACACAGCGCTGCGGCTTTTAGGGGTTTCTCAGCATTTAAATCAACATGATGTTAAAATATATGTGTGTGTATTTAAACGGCTCTGGTGAGGGTGAGATCTGTTGCAGGCGACCGTGCTGGTGTTGGCTGGAAGGGAAGGAGGAGAGGGGCTGCTGTGGTCGGGCGCTGGCTGGATTTGGGGTTGGGTTTTGGGTTCAGGGCTCTTTGGGACGGCCGCAGAGCACGCACTGAGCCGTGCCACGGCCGATCGGCCTCATCCCCTGCTCCTCGCTGCGGCCGGAGCTGGAAATGGCTCGGTCGTCCCCAAAATCCCCGCTCTGGCGAGTCCTCCTCGTGCTTGGTGGAGCCCCAGGAGCGTGGCCGAGTTGGGGACTTTGCGTCCCGGGCGCCGGGTGGGACGGGTGCGGGGTCACGCAGGGTTGGCCCCGTCTGCAAATGGGATTTTTTGTGTGCGCATTTTTGCAGGGCGAGGGCGGCCGTCCGCCTTTTCCCAGCGCCGCCTCGTCGTGGCGGCTCGCTCCCCAAACGGGCTCGAGCCTAACCTCAGTTTTTGCTTTTCTCCCCCCCAAAAAAGGCTGGTGGCAGCGTGCGTGTCCACGGGTCCTGTGCGCGGGGAGAGCCGCCTGCAGCCGACCTCCGTGCAGCCGGAGCAGGGGATTAGCTCCCGCAGCAGAAATCCCACAAATTCCCCAGGATTTCTGGCGTTGCTGCTCGCGCCGAGGCTGCCCAAAACACGGGGTTTTAACCCCGTTTCCCTCGGGAAAGCTCTCAGGGAAGTGGCCGTGCTGGGAGAAGCCGCTCCCGGAGCTCGGCGTTCATTTCTAGAGAAACATTTGGTGGCATCCGTACGGATCCACGACCCCGCTCGGGTTGTATCCAAGGCCAAAAGAGATTTTGGGGCCATTCAGAAAAAAAAAAAATAAATTCCACAGCTTAGTTTTGGGCTGATAATTAACATTAGCATCGCTCGAGCACTGCAAAGCCCTGGCGCTGGGACCTGCTGAGCTGCACCTGGGGTTTTATTGAACCTGTATTAAATTTATTGAACCTGTATTAAATCCCCTCTGGTTTCGCCGTCTCGGTGCGTCGGTTTGTCGCATCCCCGCGTGCTTGGTGCTGGCACTACGCGGGTCGTGCTGGGCACTGGCTCTCAGGAGGTCGTTTGGGGTCAAGATTTGGATTCTTGGCGATTTTTTTGTGTGTTTTTTTTTTTTCCTTTGTTTTAATTCAGAAAAGGCAATTGCCACGAGCTGCTGCCGCTGCCTGCGCTCGCCCTGGCCGTGCTGCGGGTTGGACGCTAGGGTTCGGCACAAGGAGCTTGGCCGTGGCTCCGTGCCTCGGTTTCCCCACCTGGTTGCCCCTAATGGCATCACCCCATGGGCCCCGAAACCCTCCTGGCACTCGGCTGGGTTGGGCTGAATTCATTCCTGGAGGGCGTCCTGGGTGAAAGCGGGGCAGGATTTAGCTTGGACAGGTGGATTAAACCTTGGCCATCAGGAAATCACTCGGGGTGAGACACGCGGCACGCGAGCAGAGGCCGGATCCTGGCGACCAGGCCGAGTGAGCGGCGTTTTGGTGTTTCGGTGAACCAAATTTTTGCCTGAAAAGGGGCAAAAAGGGGTTTCAGTGGGTGCGAAGTCACCCCCTTCGGACTCACACGGTGGCTTTTTCCTCCTGCGGCAGCGAAGTTGGCTGGGATCGCTGCTGAAATAAACCAAATACTTGGTGGTGCTGCGGTGCTGGGGCTGGTGGTGGTGCAAGGGGGTTTGGGGTGTGCAGAGGGGTTTTGGGGTGATGCAAAAGGGTTTTGGGGTGTTGCAAAAGGGTTTTGGGGTGATGCAAAAGGGTTTTGGGGTGATGCAAAGGGGAGTTGGGGTGTGCAAAGGGGGGTTGGGGTGATGCAAAAGGGTTTTGGGGTGATGCAAAGATGGTTTGGGGCTGTTGGTGCTACAGTGAGGGTTTGGGATGATGCAAACGGGGTTTGCTGGTGCTGCAGTGGGGATTTGGGGTGACGCAAGGAGGGTTTGGGGTTGGTAGAGGTGCAAACAGGGCTGCACCCAAGGTGAGCACCGGGCTGCACCCCGCTGGGGTGACGCCGAGCGGAAGGAGCGTTTCTGGGAGCATTTTGGGAGCGTTTTGGGAGCATTTTGGAGAGCCGGGGCCGCACGATGCGCCCCGAGGGGTGGGAAGCGGCTGGGGCAGGAGGAGCCGAGGGGTTCCTGGGGCACCCGGTGCCCGCGGGGAGGCCGGGAGCGGGGCCGGCCGCAGGGGTGATCCCGACCGCTGGATGACACTTGGGGCTGTCACGCCGCATTAGGCTAAGCCCCGCTCAGGGCCTGCCCCCGCGGCGGGGGGCGGTGGTTCCGGGGGCGAGCGGGGGGCCGGGGAGGAGGTGCGAGGACCCCCACCCGCTGCACGGATCCGGACGGTGCAACCCCAACCCCCGATTTTTTTTATTTTTTTTTTTATTTTGGGGGGCTGTTTTCACCCCAAGCTGAGCCGCAGCTGGTGCTGGACAGACGGACGCCCCTTGTAGCCCGTCCCACCCTCCTGGCTAATCCTTTGGGGTTTTAATCCCAAATGGCAAGAAATTCAGGGGGCGGCAGCAGGGACATGGCCCCTGTGGAGGCACCCCCGGGCCCCTCGTTAGCACACCACCTTGCAAGGAGGTGGTGACCCCAAATGCTTGCGTTCAGGCCCCCAAAAATCTGTCCTACCCTTCCTTTTGGGCCACCTTGCTGCACCCCATCCCCATCAGTTCACCCCATTCCCATTGGGGAACCCCATTCCCGTTGGGGCACCCCATTCCCACTGGGGCACCCCCTCCCCTTGCTGCACCCCAATCCCTTGCTGCACCCTATTCCCATCAGGGCACCCCATCCCCTCTCTGCACCCCATTCCCATAGGGGCACCCCATCCCCTTGCTGCACCCCATTCCCGTCGGGTTACCCCATTCCCATTGGGACACCCTAATCCCCTTTCTGCACCCCATTCCCCCTCTGCACCCCATTCCCATCGGGGCACCCCCTCCCCTCGCTGCACCCCATTCCCATCGGGGCACCCCCTCCCCTCTCTGCACCCCATCCCGGTGTCTGTAAGCCCCGGGGAGGTTTCGGGGGGCAGCGCCGCGGGCTCAGCACCGCGGCGCTGACCTCCTGCTCCGCTCCGCAGCCGTGCAGCGGGGCCGCATGGCGCACACCCAGAGCAACTCCGGCCAGTACCCACTGGCCCCGGGGGACCCGTACGGCGGCCACGGCTACCTGAGCGGCTTCATCTCCCTGCTGCTGCGCGCCGAGCCCTATCCCCCCGCCCGCTACGGCGCCCAGTGCCTGCAGCCCAGCAGCGTGGTGGGCATCGAGAGCATCTGCGAGCTGGCCGCCCGCCTCCTCTTCAGCGCCATCGAGTGGGCCAAGGGCATCCCCTTCTTCCCGGACTTGCAGCTCTCGGACCAGGTGGCCCTGCTGCGCCTGGGCTGGAGCGAGCTCTTCGTGCTGAACGCGGCGCAGAGCGCCCTGCCGCTGCACGCCGCCCCGCTGCTGGCCGCCGCCGGCCTCCACGCCGCCCCCATGGCCGCCGACCGCGTCGTGGCCTTCATGGACCACATCCGCGTCTTCCAGGAGCAGGTGGAGAAGCTCAAGGCGCTGCACGTCGACGCCGCCGAGTACGCCTGCCTCAAGGCCGTGGCGCTCTTCTCGCCCGGTGAGGGGGCGTGGCCTCGAGGGGGGAGGCGTGGCCTCGGTGGGCGTGGCCTCGGTGGGCGTGGCCTCGGTGGGCGTGGCCTCGGTGGGCGGGGTCTCAATGGGCGGGGTCTCAATGGGCGGGGTTGCGAGGGGGTGGGGGCGATGGGGCAGGGGTGGGTGCGGAGGGAAGGGATGGGATGGGAATGGGCGGGGCTAAAAGGGGCGGGGCAAAAGGGGCGGGGCTTGATCGAGTGGTTGTGGGCGGGGCTTAATGGGGTGTGGTTCCGGCGGGGCGGGGCTAAATGGGGTGGGGGTGAATGGGTAGGGCTGGGAGCGGATGGGCTGGGAAGGGGTGGGCGGGGTTAAATGGGGTGGGGCCGGGGGTGGGGCTTAATGGGAGAGGTTGTGGGCGGGGCTTAACGGGGTGTGGTAAAAGGGGGCGGGGCAAAAGAGGGCGTGGTTGGCGGCTTGGGAATGGGTGGGAGGGGCTGAACGGGGCGGGGTGGGAGGGGCTAAAGGGCTGGGGGCGAGTGGGCGGGGCTAATTGGGGCGGGGTTAAATTGGGGGCGGGGCTAAAATGAGGGTGGGGCTAATTATGGCAGGGTGGGACAGGGCGGGGTTAAATGGGGCGGGGTTAAATGGGGGTGGGGCTGGAAGGGGAGGGGCTAAATGGGGTGGGGCTGGAAGGGGAGGGGCTAAGCGGGGTGGGGCTGGAAGGGGAGGGGCTAAGCGGGGTGGGGCTGGAAGGGGAGGGGCTAAATGGGGTGGGGCTGGATGGGCGGGGCTGAGGTGCCCCCTGAATGGGTGTGGCCAGGTGGGCGGGGCCTGCCACCCAAAAGGGGGCGGGGCCAACCAGCCCCCCCACCCCCACCCCAGATCCCCTTCGGGCTCCGTGCCTCAGTTTCCCCTTCCTCCTCCTGCTCCTCTCCGCGGGGCTGGGGCCCATGGGGGGGAGGGGAGGGGGGGCCGTGATGGGGTCCCCGTCCCCACTGACGCCCCCCCCCTCCCCGCAGACGCCGTGGGGCTCTCGGACCTGGGCCACGTGGAGAGCGTGCAGGAGAAGTCGCAGTGCGCGCTGGAGGAGTACGTGCGCAGCCAGCACCCCAGCCAGCCCAGCCGCTTCGGCCGCCTGCTGCTGCGCCTGCCCTCGCTGCGCATCGTCTCGGCGCCCGTCATCGAGCAGCTCTTCTTCGTCCGCCTGGTGGGCAAGACCCCCATCGAGACCCTGATCCGCGACATGCTGCTCGCGGGGTCCACCTTCAGCTGGCCCTACATCCCCATGCAGTGACCCCCCCCCCCCCGCCTTCCCCCCCCGTCCCCCCCCGGGGGCTCGCGACTGCAGTGGCCTTGGGGACGGGACGGGGATTTTTGGGTGGCTTCTCCGTTTTCTTCCTTTTTTTTTTTTTTAATTTTTTTTTTTTTTTTTGCTCCCCCCCTCTCTCGTTGAGGCAGGGTCGGGATCGGCGCGGGAGAGCGCCCGAAGCGACGCGGGAGGCTCCGGGTGCGGGGCCGGGCGAAGGGAGAGGTGTGGACTATTTATAAAAATAAAATAAAACCTATATTATATCCTAATTTCCTCTCACTCCCTTGAGCGACCAAATGGTGTATCCTCATCAATGTTTTTGATGTTTTTCCTTATTGTCGGTGAGCCAACAAGCTCCTTCACTCTGACTCATAGGCTGGTTTACTGTTTGTTTTATTTTATTTTATTTTATTTTATTTTATTTTTTATTTTATTTTATTTTATTTTATTTTATTTTATTTTATTTTATTTTATTTTATTTTATTTTATTTTATTTTATTTTATTTATTTCATTTCATTTCATTTCATTTCATTTCATTTTGTATTTATTTCATTTTAATTTAATTTATTTTAATTTGTATTTATTTCATTTTATTTATTTTAATTCATTTCATTTCATTTTACTTTATTTCATTTCATTTCATTTTTTCCCTTTTTTTACCCTTAAAAAAAAAAATAACCCGACACATTTTTTTTCCCTTTCCTTGGCACTGGAGCTGGCAGTGACGCTCACTGAACGCGTGCCAGCGTCGCTCCGGCGCCGCGCCCCTCCCCGGGTGGGATGGGGTGACCCCAGTCTCATCCCAGTGCAGCCCCGTCCTTCCCAGTATGGTCCCCTTCTGCTCCCAGTGTGCCCCATCTCCCCAGTATGACCCCGTTAGGGTCCCCCAGTAAGGTCCCAGCGCAGCTGCAGTCTGATTTCAGTATTCTCCCCGGTCTGGTCCCATTATGCCCCCAGTCTGGTCCCACGGCAGCCCCAGTCTGATCCCAATGTGGCCCCAGTCTGGTACCAGTACGCCCCCATCTGATCCCAGTATTCGCCCCAGTTTGGTCCCAGTATTCTCCCCACCCTGACCCTATTACGGACCCCCATTTTAACCCCCTGCAGCCCTAGTCTGATACCAGTACAGCCCTCACGCTCATCCCAGTATTCCCCCACTACAATCCCAGTATTCCCCTTGGCCAATCCCAGTATGCCCCCAGCATGGTCCTAGTATAGTCCTCAGTTTCCTCCCAGCATACCCCCAGCTCTATCCCAGTATGCCCCCAGCGTGATCCCAGTACGCCCCCAGCCCGCTCCCAGTGCAGCCCAGTCTGCAGGGTCCCCTCGGGCCGTGGCGATGCCTGCGCAGAGACGCTGATGTTTTATTACAGGTTTTTAAAAGCCCATTAGAGAAAAGTCAAAAATGGCCTTTTCAAACCAAAGGACACGGGCCCAGCTGCATGAGACCCTTCTATAAATAATGTCCGGGGTGGGGGGGGGGAATATTTTAGGCAAACACCGCGCGGGGCTGAGTTATGGGCAGCTGAGCACCAGGAAAAGGGGCGCTGGGCTTCCTTCGAGGGCGAGCTGCAAAAGGCCACAGGGAAAAGTTACTGCGGGGCGGGCTCGCCCCCTCGGCCGGGGCTCGGTGTGGCGAATCTAAGCCCAGCTCGGTGAGGATTTGTGCTAAAAAAAACCCAAATTGCATCGCCGGGGAGGGAGCGCCGCGGATGCAGAAGCCGTCGGGCGAAGGCATCGTTTCGGCTGATGGGCAGAGCCGTCACTCAAAGTCAATCAGAGACGGGGAGGGTCGGCGCGGGGAGCCAAGTCTGGGGGGGGGGGGGTTGGTGGTGGAAATTAAAAATAATAACAAAAAAAAAAAAAAAAAGCCACTTTTAAGCAGCCGAGTGCCGTGAGAGCAGCGTGGGGGGTGGGCGCAGCCGTTTCGCACATCATGATGCAGCCTTCCCGGCTCGTTTTTTTTTTCCTTTTTTTTTTTCCCTAATAATGGATAATATGTCCAGGGAAGGTATGAAATTGCTGCCTCGTTTTATCCACCTGGGGCTGTTTCAATTCCCTTTTCCCCCGGCACCTCGTCTATTTGCATGTAAAAGCGGCGCGCCGGTGTCTGTCTGTCCGCCCGTCCGCCCCCTGTCTGCCCCGTGCATGCACCTAACGTCCAGGTGCACCCTCGGCACAGGTGTCCTCCACCCCTGGCAGTGCTGCAACTCGCATAAAAATCACGGGAACACGCACGTGCATGCACATGCACACCCATCCACATGCATGCACACCCCGTGTACAGGCGTACAAAGCCATGCGCATCCATGCAAAGCCATGGGCATGCATGCAAACCCTGCACACAAACCTGTGCACACGCATGCACGGCCATGCACAGCCATGCACACGTATGTACACCCGTGCACAGCCACGCACACCTGTGCACAGCCATGCACATGCATTCACACCCATGCACAGCCATGCACACCCGTGCGCAGCCATGCACAGCCACTCACAGCCATGCACACCCATGCACAGCCATGCACAGCCACTCACAGCCATGCACACCCATGTACACCCATGCACAGCCACTCACAGCCTTGCACACCCATGTACACCCATGCACAGCCACTCACAGCCATGCACACCCATGCACACCCATGCACACCCATGCACACTCCCACACCAGCCAACCCCTCGATTCCCCTCCCCGCGAGGCCGGAGCCGCGCCGACGGCTTCTAATTTTAACTAATTGGAGACGATCCAACGGCGCGGCGAGGGGTGTGTGTGTGTGGGGGGGGGAGGTGAGCAGATAAATTTCTCGATGGATCGATTAAGTGGCTGCTTGGCTGCCGTTAGCTCAGCGCCCGGCTCCGGCGCCCGGCCGGGACGGCCGCCGCAGCCCGCTCCCCATTTGGCCCCGCCGACTGCCGCCTCCATCTGCCGCGGCGCTGCCCGGCTGTCGGAGGGATCCGCGAGGTGCGAACCGCTTGGCAGGACAATCTGGGAATCGGGGGGGGGCCTCGTGGCAGTTGTGCGAGGGGAGGCCAAGCGCCCTCGCGAAGGCCGTGCAAACCCGGCGCCGGGCGCGCGCGTGCGCCGCCGCGCACGTTGCACGCCGCATGTGTGCCCGCACGTGCACGTGCGCGCGTGGCGGTGCCGGGGATCGATAATTGGGAGGTAAGTTTGCGGTCAGTAGCCAGATGCTATGCGCAGGGGCTGCCACGGGGAGCCTGTGTGCGCGGCTCCTTAACCCCTTCCCAGCCAGGAGCGGGTCCCCCCCCCAGGACACGGAGCCTCCGTCCCGTCGGGCCTGGCATCCCCATGGGAGCACGGCGGGGGGGGGGACTTTTGGTGACGGGGGGCTCAGGAAGCACCCAGGGGCTCAGCACCCTGCATGCTGGGTTCTGAGGAGTGCCAGCAGCCTGTGCCCACCCAGCAGCAGCCCGCCTTGCTCTGGGGAAACTGAGGCACGGCTGGGGACGGGGCAGCCGCGTCTCCCCCCCTCCGGCTCCACTCCCCTCCCGGCTCTCAGCCCTGCTCGGGGAGAACTCGTCAAGGTCGCCTCGGTGCCAGGAGCTAATTTACAGTGCTGACATTAAGGCACCAGACAAAATCCGGCACCCAGGCGCTCGGGTGGCGTATATACGGCTGGAGGATTTATCGGCCAGCACGCAGGCAGGGGCTCTCCATGGGGCCGGCAGCAGCCCCTGGAGCAGCCCCCGGGGTGCCCGTGCTGCTCCCCAGCTCCCTGCAGTGGGCATGGGGGTCCTCATGGGCTGGATCCAGCCCCCGGCACGTAGTGGGGTCACTTCCCAGATCCCCACCCTGGGAAATGCCCCACTTATCCTTATCCCCATCCCTAGCCTCATCCCATCTCCGTCTCTGTCCTCAACCCTGTTCCCATCCTTGTTCCCATTCCCATCCCCATCCCCTTTCCCATTCCCATTCCCATTCCCATTCCCATTCCCATTCCATCTTCGTTCTAATCCTCATCCTTTCCCCATTACCATTCATTCCCATCCTCATCCTCATCCCCATACTCATTCCTATCCCAATCCCCATTCCTGTTCCCAGCCCCAGCCCCACCTTCATCCTCATCCTCATCCTCATCCTCATCCTCATCCTCATCCTCATCCTCATCCTCATCCTCAATCTTCCTCCCATTCTCATCCTCAACACTTCTCTGGTCTTATCTTCATCCTCATCCTTATCCTTACCCTCATCCCCATCCCATCCCATCCCATCCCATCCCATCCCATCCCACCCATCCCCGACCCTATTCCTTTTCCCATCCCCATCCCGTTATCAGGGGGGTGCCGCCAGGCCCCAACACACCCCTTGACCTCCTGTGGCAGCACCAGGGGACGTTCAGCTCTGTCTTTTGCCATGCCACGTTGCCACCAGCCCCCTGTGCTGCACTGCTGGGGAAACTGAGGCACACACAGCTCTGAGCCGGGCACTGGGAGGAACTGGGGGGGCCCTGCCATGCACCGGAGGGGTCTCCACCACCTCCAAGCCATCGGCGGCTCCGAACCCACCCGGCAAGGGGAGGCAAGGGCTGCGTGGATTTGGTGGCGGGCTGCGGCGCCGGCGGCGGCTCTGTAAAACCTGCCACTCTGCTGGGTCTAATTGTATGGGAGGTATTCCCGCGAGGCAGGGAGAACGCCCTCCGCAAAAATATGAAGACTTTGTAAAATCGAATTGACAAGAGAATAATAAGGGTTCGATGCCAAGCCGCCTGCGAGGGAGCGGCAGACTCGGGGAGTCTCCGGCACAAAGGGAACAATCCCGCGCCGGCGGCAGGGATCGGCCGGGATGGAGCGGGGCCAAGCGCGGCTGGGGCCGGGGTCAGGAGCGAGGTGGTGGTGGAGGGCGATTGGATTTGGGACCCGTCCTTGGGGAGCGGGGGAACCCAGCCCAACCCTTGTATGAGACACTAGAGAATCCACCACGACGCCACCGGCAGACC
This sequence comes from Anser brachyrhynchus, assembly GCF_964034855.1. Taxonomy (NCBI): domain Eukaryota; kingdom Metazoa; phylum Chordata; class Aves; order Anseriformes; family Anatidae; genus Anser; species Anser brachyrhynchus. Next base: position 1,441,013 of record NC_137721.1, on the reverse strand, counting down.
GGCAGCGAGGTCTCCTTCCCGGGGAGATGGCCGTGTGGGGCTATGCGGCCCCATTTCTGGGGCTGAAGCAGGGGGGGGGAGCGAGGGATTTCACGCCCCCAAGGTCTCCCCCCGCAGACCCCGCTGGTTTCTAACGAGCTTAATTCCCTGTTGAGTCAACACCATGCTCCAGCACCCCTGGCCCCGACCCCAAAGCCACCCCGCTGGGACGTCCCCGTCCCTTTAGGGGGGGTTGTGGTAAAGAAATGTCCCCTTCCACCTCCCGGTCCCCCTCTGTGCCTCAGTTTCCCCACCAGCCCCATCCACGAGCCATGGGGATGGGGGGAGCACCCGTGCCGGGCCCGAAAATGAAAGGTCCCCCGGCCCCTTCTTGGCACCGCTTTCCCTTTCCTCGTTAGCCGGGTGCTTCGTTAGGCTCGATGCCCTGTTGGGACGTCCCGGCCGGGTGCGAGGCCGGGCTCCGGGAGGCTCGGCGGGCGCTGGAGGCCATCCGTCATCTGGAAAAGCGCAGCGCTCTCTCCCGCAGCCGTCCCTTCCCGTAAGCGCTCATTAATTAATGCCAAATCGCCGCGCGATTACAGGACGCGGAAATCAAATGACTTCATTGTGATTAAGGTTTATTGCCGCCGGGGAGCGACAGGACGAAGAATCATTTGCCACTTATTGGAAAGGGCCGCAGGGATCGTGCGCCGCTGCCGTGCCGGAGGGACGGAGCCACCCCGGGGGGGCCACCGGGCACCCGTCCCCTCCGCCCCGCTGTCCCCTGCCCGGGGAGGTGGCACCCTGGGGACACACCGAGGGCGGTGATGCTGCTTGGGGTGGAAACGTCCCCGGAGGATACGGGGACACGGGGTGGCTTTGCCATGCCGCGGCACCGGCACTGAGCCCGGTGGCACCGCGGAGCACGTCCCCGGCACCGGGGACGCCGTTTGGAGAGGGCCGTTTTCTTCCCGCGACCCCCAAAACTCACCCCCAGGGACTTGGCGCAGGAGCCGGGGTGGGATTTGCCGTGGCACGGCGGGGAGGAGGACGTCGGGGTCCCCCTTCCCCAGCGCAAGGGAAGGGAGGACGCAGCCCCGGCCCCGCTCATTAAAACCCTTTTCTTCCCGCTTTGATCGCCACGGCCGGGGTCAGCGCAGGCGGCGGCGGCACCCGTGGCCGGGGCTGCCGAAACGGCGACCGCCGGAGGGGGGGCCCGTCCCCGAACCGGTGCCCCCCACCCCCTCGGCTCAACGCGGGCCCGCATGAAAAGCCGGGACCTGGTCAGGTTAGCGGAGGAAAAAGGATACTCGGCTTTACAGTAACGCGCACTATAGAGCCACTGTTTCAGCGCTGACCCCCCGGGTCAGAGGTGAAGGGTTTCCCAGGAGTGTCTTTGAAGAGAGCCATCTTTGATGAGAAAAGAGCCTCTATACAGATGTCTCATAATTACCATGAGAATGTGGAGCACATGGCGGCCGCGCTGGCCCCAAAGGGAGCTTTAATGGAATGTCATTAAAACGCCCCGTTCCGAGGCTCCTCTCCCCGCTCGCCCCACTTTAACCTCTTCCAGGCTCGTTCCCCCGCCGAGCCGCGCGCCCGGAGCCGGGCGTCCCCGCGCCGCAGGGGCTGGGGGTGCTCGGGGCGGCCGCCGGGGTCTGGTGGCATCGGCGTGGGCGCCAGGAGGCCAGGGCCTCCGGAGGCCGGCAGAGGCTGCGTGCCACACGCTGTGTGCCCCATGGGTGTGCCCCACGCGACGTCCCCGGCCCCGAGGTGTTTCGGCACCCTCCGGCCCTCCCAGAGCGGTGCTGGGCGCCGATCTCCCTTCCCCAGCCCCGGGGAGGTGCGGAGGGGGCAGCCCGGTGCGCAGCGAGGCCAAAGGCTCCCCCTCTTCCTCGCCTCGAGCACGGCAGGAATTTCCCTGCTGCCTTTTCCCAACCTGCACCAAAATCCTTGGGGAACTGGAAGGGAAAACCAACCCCGGCACGGCTCCCGTCCCAAAAATTCAACTGGGGCCTCCCTGCCGACGCTGCGGGTCCCCACAGGGAGGCCGGGCTCCTCCGCCCCTGCCCTTGGCCTTCCACCCTCCCCGGCTGCCTCCACGTGATAAATTGCCGCTAATAAATCCGGCCACGGGGCTAATATATCTGTAATCCGCCTTTGATACACTCGGGGAGCGGTGTCGAGGGCAGCGGCAGCCCCGGCGCGAGGCGCGGGGTTAATCTCCGTGAAATCGCCCCCGCAGCCCCGCTATTATCCGCGGGGCCGGGGGCACGGGGCGCACCGAGGCGGCCGGTCCCGGCGGGTTTTGGTCCCTTTTCCCCTTCGCTCCGGCCACCGGCACATCTTTGGGGTCCTCGGGGACGTCTCAAGGTGGCTTCCTGGCCGGGGAGTGATCCGGGGGTGATGGCACCAACACGCGGCTGAAACGGGACAAAAAAAACAGAGACTGGAGAACGCTGCGTAAAGGGTTGTGGTGGGAAAAATACCCGACTTGGGGGCGGTCAGAGGCTTTCTCTCAAGGGCTGTGGGATTTTTTTAGGGCAGGGAAGAGGCAAAAAATGATTTAAGGTGGAAAAGCTCATTTTGATCATTTCAAATTCGCCCTTCGTGGCTTGGCAGGGAGACACGGGCTGTCCCCTCCATGGGAATGGGGTCGGAGCCGCAGCAGGGGAGAGATGGGGACGAACGGAGAAAGGGATGGAAGGGAAGGGGAGAGCTGGAGAGAGGGAGGGAGAGATGGAGAAGGAGGAAGGGATGGAGGGAGGGAGAAAGGGATGGAGAGGGAGGGAAGGAGGGACAGAAGGAAGGAGGGATGGAGGGAGGGAGGCATGCATGGAGGGCCAGATTTGGGGCCGGGGGCTGGATGGGCAGCACCTCAGCCCTGTAGAGCCAGGATGTTCCAGGCTTGAGGCCACCTTGGCACAGCCCCAGGCCCCATCCAGCTCGGCCGAGGCTTCCTGCTGGAAGCGGGCTCGTGCCCCCGATGCAATCCGCCCGCCCCACTTGCCTCGCCTCTCCCGTCCCCCGCAGTCCCTCGGGGCCGAGGTACCTGCATGCGGCCCCGCGGAGGCGGCCGCGGCGCACGGCGCTGGAGGCCGGGGGAGGCTCGGTCCCTGGGAGGGGGCGTGCGGGGTCCTGCAACTTTGTACACGGGGACGGCCGGGAAACCATTTCTAAGGGAAAAAGATATATATATATATTAAAAAAAAAAAAAGTGGTGTCTTGGCTGAGGAAACATCCCCATTAGACACCCTGCAGCAGCGTGGCTCCCGGCCCCCTTCCATTGTCAGAGAAAGGTCAGCCCCTGACTAGTTAGTTATCATTAGCTAAGGCCAATTTAATCACAGCGATCGTGTATAAATCACCGCGGACAGACAGGGCACTTTCCTCCCTCCCGCCTCCCCGGCTCAAAGGTTGACAAATCTCCCGGCCGTCTCCCCCCAGCCCCGCTGGCTGCCCAAGGGCCTTGGCCGCCCGGCCAAATATTAAAGGACGCGGTAAATCACCGGGGCGCTGCCCATCCATCAGCCTGTCAGCCTGAAGATCAGGGTCACGGGTACGAAAGATCAGGGGCCGGGCGGGAATGGCAGCGGGTCAGGCGCGGGGACACGGGGTCGAGGCGGGAGGGACGGGGAGGCCGAAGGCAGCACGGCCGCGGCCGGATCCTGCCCGGCTCAGCTCCCCCAGCACCACGGCCACCACCGTGCCGGGCGGTGCTGCAGGTGGGAATTAAAGGCAGGCGTGTAAATCGGGGGGGCTGGATGGGAAAGGAGAGGTCCAGCCGGCTCCGTGGCCACCCCATACAGCCCCTGGGGGATGCTCGGGGCTCAGGACGGAGCCGGACGAGGCGCCCAACTTTTTCTCGCCTCCCTCCCTCTCCACCTTCCTTTTCTTCCCCCCCCTCCTTTTTTTTTCCCCTTTTCTCCCCCCCCCCCCTTTTTTTTTTTTATTTCAATCTAATTGAAGGGGGGGGGGGAGTGGAAGATAAGAGCTGCCAGGGCTAATTACACCTCATTATTCCAAAGGATCTCTCACGCCTCACTTCTCCTCAAACGCCGGCAAAAGCGAGGGGGAGGGGGACGGCTATTAAGGGAAAAGCCTGGTGGAAAACAAAGTTGGTTAATTCACACGGTGCGGCTGTGTGGGGGCTCCCCTCCGCCCCCCGGGGCGCTGCGCCGGGCTCGCCCCGCCGTGGGGCCGCTGCCGGTGGGGCTGAGCGGGGCTGGGGGGCCCGGTGCGGACAGAGCCCAGCTTTGGGATGGTTTTGGGGTGCTCGGAGACGTCAAGGCCACGTCCTTGGGTGTCCCCAGCTGGACGTAGCCCGGTTTGATGGTGGGGTTTTGCAGCAGGTGCTGGGGATGTCGCCGGCTCGCTCCGTGCCTCGGTTTCCTCGGCTGTGCGGGGGGAAACCCCCCAAGTTCTGTAAGTTCCATAAAGGCCCTGCAGAAAACCCCACACAGCCCCAAAAGAACAGGACGGCTCCGTTAGGGGCACCTTTGGGTACAATCGAGCCCAACCGCCCCATCTCCTCAGGGCTAGCCACGAGTTAAAGCCTAACATCGAGGGCATTTTCCTCCGGGACACCGACAGGCAACGGGGCGCCGACAGGCAACGGGGCACCGACTTCACCAGCGGCAGGCTGAGGGAATTTCTCCCAGCGCCCAGCCTGAACCTTCCCGGCGTGGCTTTGTGCAGACCCCTTGGGATCCCTGCAGCTCCCCGAGCTTCAGAGGGAGCCCAAATTAACCCCCAAATCCTTTCGGAGACCTCTTACGGGGTGGGGGTGGAGGGGGGGGGCACAGAGGCTGAATTTTTTCAGCATTCCCCTCTCCCCAGCAATTTCCCTGCCTCTGTACGCACCTCCCAGCTCTTAAATCCCTTCCATGGCGTAGCTGGCCACGGGTGAGAGATCCCAACTGCCCCGGAAGCTCCTGCCCAAAAAAGAGAGGGGAAAACTTCCCTCCTGGTAGAGATGGGGATGGTAACATCGCCCCAGGCCACGGGGACGGGAGCATCGCCGCGGGCACCTGGGCTGCTCCCCACGCCGCCCGTGTCCCACGGCGCTCAGCCTGCAAGGCCCTGACGGCCCGGCACAACGGGGAGCTCCGTGCCAGCCGGCGAGGGCAGATTTGTGCGATTTCATTTTGGGGTTTGACCCGGGGGGCTGCACAGGGCAGGGTGGCGATGCAGCAAATTTTTAATCAGGGCGCTGAGCACCAAAAAAACGATGCTTTGCGCAGCAGCGAAGGGCGACGTGGCAGCAAACACCCGCCGCTTCCCGAGGCAGCAGCAGCAGCAGCAGCACCCGCGGCCACGTGCAGCGGCGAGGCTGAGAACGGGCTCTGCCTACCTCATCCCCCTGGTTTGGGAAAAGCTCCGGCGGTGAGAGGTCCCCCCAAAACCTGCCACAGGTCTGCACCTCCTCTCCGACACGTTTCCTCCACCAAAGCACACGCCTGCTCGGCCCCCCATCCGCGAGGCTGCTGGTCTGGGCTCAACCAGAAAGCACAAGCATTTCCATTTCGCGTTGCAGGACACGTTAAGGCTCGTGGGAATCAACCCGCCGGACTTTTCGCTAGGACGAGGCAGGTCCCGAAAAGTTTTTGCGCATGGGATAACGTCTGAGGGACGAGGCTCAGCGTGGCTGGGCTCGGGGTGGATGGGGAGAAATTGGGATTTCAAGAGGCACCCGCGAGCACTGCGCGGTGGCTGGGACCCTCCTGCCCTGTCCCCACGCTGTGCAGAGGCCACATCTGGGATTAATCCATCCCTGTTGGGTACCGCGGAGCGTGGGCACCCCGATAATTCCCCGATTTCCCCCCGTGAACCCTACCGTACCCACCTTGCCCACGGCTGTGCTATGCTGGCTGGGTTTTCTCTCCCGCCCCAGCGCTGTTCTGGTGGTCCCACTTCCTAGCTGGGTATCCCGTCCCGTGGGAGACGTAAGGATAATTCAGATAATTCAGGTAATTTAGATAATTGCTGCCGCTCTGGAAGCAGAAGGCGGCCACTTCTGCTGCCCACAAGCCCTCCTCGTCCTCGTGTTTTGTGACCCAAAAGTCCTGACACCTTTTATTTAAATCAAGGAGGGCTAAATCCATCTCTTTGTTCTGTTTAAAAATCAAAAAGGCCCCAAAGTAACCTTTAGCAAACGCCAGAGAAGTTGATTATAGGAAATCTATAAAATTTCTATAAAATAAGGACATGAATACATCACTTCTGCGGGGCTGGGGGACGTCCTCTGAATTTACAAAGAGGAGCAGCGGCTCAGAGCAGGCGGTTTGAGGATGCCACCAGCCCGAAGCCCAGTCTCTTGCCAGGTATTTTTAGTGCTGCATTTAGAGATAATAACAAATGGGGAAAAAAAAAATAAAAAGAGAATAAACCCTCTTCTTTTCAAAGTGCAGATATTTTTTTGCAGCCTCCACATCCCCCTGAATAGCCACTGACTGCAGGACCGCTCTTTCGTGCCTGTTTTTCTAAGCACAAAAGCAGGGAGAAGTGGGAAAAGGAATTAAAGCGGGGAAAGCCGATCACAACCCCTCTGCTGCTGGCACAGCTTCAGAGCAGGGGGGACCCGAACCCACAGCACCCCTGCGTGGGAAGTAGCTGCTTCCCAAGCGAGGCATTCGGATGCCTGGTTGGAGAATAAAGGAAACCAGGAGGATCCTGCACCAACGTCCTGCGGGTTCGGGCTCTCCCTTCCCTCCAGCTGCCTCCTTTCTTTGCAGAGCCTCCCAACCTCGCTGGTAATCCTCCCCAGAAATGCGAGCGAGCCCTTTTTTTCCCCAGAAAAGACCCCAAAGCGGCAGCTCGCTTCTCCCCGCTCCCTGTCGGAGCTTGCCGACGCCGCGGCGTTAAGCCCGGCTTTGGCAGAGCGATGCGATTGCCAGAAATTATTTAAAACCCACCTTGCTGGACCGCAGCCTCTCCCCTCTGAGCCGGCCCGGAGCGAGGAGCCCTTGTCAGACCCGGCGAGCACTGAGCAGGAAAACGAATGAACAGGCAAGCAAATTAGGAAGGAAAGATGACCGTCAATATTGCGTCGGTCTCAAGTTCATTAATTTGTGGTTTAAAAGGCTCAGAGCGGTGTTAAACCAACCTCATCTGTGCCGTGTTGCTGACACCTTTGTGCCTGTAACGCCACATCGCAGAGCTGCTTTTATCCCCAGGAATTTATTTTTCCTCCCTGTTGCTACAGCCCAAGCCGAAATCCAACCTCGATTAGGCAAGCACGGGGCTGCCTGTTAAAAAAATTCCCCCTCGGAGCTTTGAGCTGCCGAAGTTTGCGAAAAAAAAAAAGATAAATAAAATGAACGGGGAGGGAGCAGGGAGAGCGGAGCTCGCTCTGGACTTTTTGGTTAGCTTTTTCCCCCAAACGCGGGGCACGGCTGCCAGCCGAAGTTCTGCAGCCCGCGGCTTCCCCGGCCTCCCTCGGCTGCTCCCGGCTTTAACTTTTCCCTTTGCAGCAGCTGAGAGCATTTTGTGCAAAGGTCGGGGCCGCTCTGCCCGTTCCTCGAAGGAAAAAGCAGCGAGTCCTTCAGCGAAAGCCCGGCGTGCCTCCGCGGCTATCTTGGAAAGGAGCATAAAAGATACTTGCAGATTAATACTATTAAGTAGGATTTAAAAAAAATAAAGCAATTGAGGCTGGATAATGCCCTACATAACAAACCAGCCCTATTCTCCGGCTCCTGGAAGGTCCTTGTGTGCCCAGGGGTATTTAGCATGTCTTTGACAAAGCTGAAGGATTTGTATTGAAGTCGCGCTTTAGGACTCGGGTCCCTCGCTGGCGCTGGACTTTGTGTGCGCTCATTTACACCTGGAGAACATGCAGCGCTGGAAAACGCCCCAAAGTTGGCTTCTTACCGGCCGCAGGCGGCCACACAGGCGGCGCGAGCCGGGAACGCCGCGGCCCCGGGGCTCAGCACCGCATCCTGCACCCACGGCGCGCACGGGAAGGGACGGAGCGGCTGTGGCGGGTGCCGTGCCATCATCCCCTGCCGACGAGGGGATTCTCCCGGTAGAAGCCCACTTGCTTAAAATTTCAAGCGCGTTTCATATCCCGCTTCTTTCCCCCGGGAGCCGGCGGAGGCTCTGCAAAGTGTGATCGCCGCCCCAGCTTCCCTGCGGCTGCAAATCGACGTGGCTGGGAAGGCAGCAAACAGCGGGGTGCAAGCAGTGCAGGGGCACTTCGAGCCCGTCCCTCCTGCCCCGATGTCCCTGGGCTGGGGGCTTCCTCCCCTGCCCACGGCGCCTGCACGGTCACACTGCCCCGCTCCCGAAACCCGGGACCCGATTCAGGGCCCCGAAAAGAAAAGGGGCTTTGGCGCAAATACATTCGAAGCCGCAGGAGCTTCTTTGCGGGGGTCCCCCCAAAAATAGATTCGGGAAAGCCCCTTTGTGTCTCTTCGCTGTTTTCTTTTCAGGCTGTGCTAATTGTTTTGCTTTAGAAGGGGACTTCCCAAATATTTTCGGTGGCAAACACTCCAGCCGGCAAAATCAGCCCGAATTCACACTTCTCGGCAGCTCAGGGAACTTTTCCTCTGCCCCCAGGTAGCCCTAAGCCAGACTCGCCTTCCTTGTCCTGCAAAAATAACATTTGTTCTTACGCCAGGTCAATATTTCCTGCCGAAATCCCATTTTTCAATCCTTCATTCCATTTTCCTGACAGGATTTGTTTTGTGGTCATAGGACAATATATTTACCACGCTTTGTTATTGTCCCTTTTCTGGAGGAGCTGATTGCATTAAAATCTCTCGCAAAGACAAAAACAAGCGGATGATTAATTCAAACACAACGCAACCTCTTCGGCGGCGTTTCTCTTACAAGGTACCTGCTCTCAGGGCAGCTGCTGAAACGCGCTTGAACCAACAAGCACTGAGCATGGCTCAGGCCACCACCTAACTCCACAAAATTTACTCTGTGCAACACTTCCCACGCTCAGCGCCTTCACGGAGGTGTGCGCGAAGAGGGGAGGAATTACGGAGTGCAAACACAGAGCGTGGAGTTTGCATCTGGGAAGATTTCCGTGGCAAACTCGGCGTCCTTGGGGCAGATTTTGGCTCAGCCACCCGAGGGTCCGGCGCCGCGTCGCCTTTAGCAAGCGTCGCCAGCAACAGGGGGGATTCCTGGGCTCGGGTTTGGGACCACCACAAAAACCGGGCGGCATCCCCAAGGGGAAATAAAACCCAACAGAGCCTAAGCTGCGGGCTGGAGACAGCGATGGGCAGAGGAAGCAAGGGAAAACCGGCCGCGATGCCACGGGGGGAAGCTCTCCGGGCTGGGATCCCAACCTGCCGCGGCGAACGCCGGCTCGGGCTGCGCCCTGTGCTGCTGGGCACGGGGCTGTCCCCTCTTTTTGCTTTTTCACCACGGTTTTCCTATTTTAAGGAAACTGAGTGAAAACTTCAGCTGAAGGTGGCTGCATCGGGCTGGGTGCTTCAGGGACGGCTCCTTCGACGCCGGCCTTTTTGCCCCACACGCCGGAGGAGCCGCTGGGATGAACCAGGAGCGAGGGTGAACCCGTAGGGATGCACGGCCAGGAGCCACTGCGGGATCGCCCTCGGGGTCTGCCTGGGGGAAAAAGCCTCGTAGGACAGCTCCAGGCTGTCCCACCAGAAGGTCAGCGTGTGTTTATTCCAGATTTTTAATTCCTCCCCCAAACTGGCCACGACCAGGTGAAAAGATGCCCGGATGGGACGGGCACGACCCAGCCCTCGCGCACCCTGGGGCAGGGGGGGGCTGCAGCCCCCTGGGAGCACCCCCTGGCACCCTGCTGGGGCCAGCAGCGTCCCAGCACCTTGCCGCGCCTCCACCCGTCGCTTCAGCGTTTGTGGCTCCACTTTGGGCTGATTTTCCTCGTTCTGAGGGCGCCCATTTCCCGCGGTGCCCGTGCCTATCACAACGCCGGCGGCCGCTGGGACCCATTTTCATTCCCCTCACAAAGAGGCACATGGCTGCTTTTTCCCTCTTCCCCTCGGTTTGCAGCGCGGGGACCGACACGGCCTCCTCCAGCCTCTCCAGAGCTGCCTTCACCATCCCCTAAAACACAATTTATTTGTTTGCCCGAGCCCTCGACCTTGGCAAAAGTTTGGCGAAGGAAAAGAGACGGGGCGAGCGTCAGCAGCGGGCAGGCCCGCGAGCGGCACTGACGGACGAGTCTCTTAAATTAAAAAAAAAAAAAAAACACACCACCAGCCCTGCACCATTACGCCAGAGGGGCAGGTTTGTGGGGATGGGGCAGGTCGAGCCCGGCTTTTCTGCATTAACCCGTCGCTGCCCTGCCCCACGGACAAAGGAAACGGTGCTGGTCCCCCACCCGTGCGCCCCAAGCCCCAGCACGGCCGCTGCCAAGACGAAAATCCTACTTGCTGCATTATTGTTGTTGTTATCGTTTCCGAAAATAGGAGAAAACAGGAGGCAGCAGAAAATCGCAGCTGGGATTCGAACAATTAAAAGTTGGCGAGGCGGCGGCGAGCGGCCGCAGCGTGAGCGCTGCCGGGCTCCGACCGCGCCGGCGGCATCGCGCCGGGACCGGGGGTGCTGGGGTCACCCGGGGGTGCCGAATTTTCTGCATGAGGAGGGGGCTCCGGGGGGGTTTTGGGGGCTGCCGTGGGAGGCAGGCAGCTGCGCTTTGCCTCCGGAGCCCCGCTCGCAGCTCCCGGCAGGGTTTCGCCAGCGAAGCCGAAGCGACGGCATCGGATGCTGCTCATTCCTATGCAGCTGGGCTGGGAGCACTCCCTTCCCCCCCCCCCCCCCCCAGCTGGAGATTAAAGACATTTTAGTTGGAAATACTCAGAGACAGAAAAAGCACATTTCCCCCCTCCAAACATTGTTGTGTTTTTTTTTTTTTTAAAATCCCTAGCTGCAAAAAGGAGAGCGAAAGCAAGCCGACCGCGCTGCCAAACCCTGCGCTGACCCTTAGCTGAGCACGGAGACCAATTTCCCATTCCTCTCTCGTTTTGCCTCTCTCGAAGCAGCCCCGCCGGCCCCGGCAGTGCCTTACCCCGGCAGCTCCTGCACATCCCGGTCCCAATGTCGCCTGCAAAAGCGCTGACCGATTTGCATAGCAGTGCCGGCGTGCCGGACTGGTTCGAGGGGACAGAGGCAGCCTTTCCAGGCCCTGAATGGCTTTGTGGAAAAAAAAAAAAAAACCCACAACCCAACCCTCTAATCTCTGGGGATTCACGCCTTTCCCCGTGCTCCGGGTCGGATTCGGAGCCCCGTGTGCTGCCAGCGAGCTCCGAGAGCGCTCGAGCAGAGCACGGCGCTCGAGGCTGCCCGGTTTTAGGGCAAACCGCAAAGCTCGGCGGGGGCGAAGCGGGCGCACCCCGCTTTCAGAGGCACCTGACGGGCAGCACGCATCGGGGCCGGGGCTGGTGCCCCGCTGCGGGGACCACAGATGTCAGGGGAGGTGGCTGGGACGGAGCACCCCGTGCCACACGGCCGGGTGACGGCGGTGCGGTGACGGCGAGCGGCACCGGCGCTGCGGACGTGCCTGGCGCCCCGGGCGAGCGCGGGGGCTGGGGGTGCCTCGAAAAACCCACGCGTGCTCCTGGGCTGCACTCACACGCCTTGCACACGCCGTGCCCACACTCACACGCCTTGCACATGCCGTGCCCATGCTCGCACACCCCTTGCACACGCCGTGCCCACACTCACACGCCTTGCACACGCCGTGCCCACACTCACACGCACCTTGCACACGCCGTGCCCACACTCACACGCACCTTGCACACGCCGTGCCCGCACTCACACGCACCTTGCACACGCCGTGCCCACACTCACACGCCTTGCACACGCCGTGCCCACACTCACACGCACCTTGCACACGCCGTGCCCACACTCACACGCCTTGCACACGCCGTGCCCACACTCACACCCCTTGCACACGCCGTGCCCGCACTCGCACGCACCTTGCACATGCCGTGCCTGTACTCGCACACACCTTGCACACGCCGTGTCCACACTCACACGCACCTTGCACACCCCGTGCCCACACTCACACGCCTTGCACACCCTGTGCTCACACTCGCACGCACCTTGCACACGCCGTGCCCGCACTCACACGCCTTGCACACGCCGTGCCCACGCTTGCACACCCCTTGCACACCCCGTGCCCACACTCACACCCCTTGCACACCCCGTGCCCACGCTCCGAAGCGCAGCTCGGCAGGGCCGTGGGGGCACTGGGAGCCCCCCCCCCCCTCCCCCGTGTTTCTTCCTCCCCTCCCAGCCGAGGCCCCGGAGAGGAAGCCCCCTCGAGTCCTGTGTCACGGCCACACAATTGCACCGAGTTTGGGAAGTCTCCGGCTGATTTACTGCATTTTCCAATCCCTCGCGCATCAGGGCGGGGGGGGGGGGGGATATTTCTCTATTTCCCTTCCTAAACAATCCCATAAATTGAAGACCGTTTTTATTTTTTCCCCCTTTCAAACCCAACCATTTCCAGGTATTCTTGGGCTGCAGCTGGGAATTCATTTCCTTCCATCCGGGAGCGAGGAAAAGCCCTTCCCTGCAGGACAGCCATGGGCATAGATGTGTCCCCCCCCCTTCCCCCCCCCCGAGCCCCTCTCCTCCCAAAATCTCTGCTCAAAGCATCCCCAAACCCACTGGAAATCCCAGCACCAGCTGCCGGCCGACGGGGACAGCGCTGGGGATCTGAGCGGCCCCAACCGCGGGCGATTTGCCCCAGTTCTGCCACCAGCTTGGAGCCCGGTGGGCGAGCCCCGGAGGGTGGGGGGCCACTCCCCAAGACCCCCCACCCCCCCGGGGGTGATTTCCAAGCCCCCCTCCCCAAGCCTGGTTTTACCCCTCCTTTAGCCGCGCAGCAGCGCGAGCAGCGCGCCTCGAGGAGCGTGGAAACACGAGTGGGGAAACTGAGGCACGGAGCAGACCCCCCCCCAACCCTCCCCCCCCCCCGTGTCCCCGCTGCCACTCGCGACGTGCTGCTGCCACCTGGTGGCACCGTGTCCCCCCTGTCCCCGGGGTCCCCCCCCTCCGCCAGCCCCCGGCCGCATCCTGCGTGGGCTCTGCGCACCGGCTGGGGGGGGGGGGGGGACACAAAACTGGGGGGACCCCCGCCCCCAGCAGCACCCACGCAGCGGGACCCGGACCCAAATCCCCCACGGATGCCAGGGAGCTGCGGGAAGGGATGGGGAAACTGAGGCACGGGGGGGCAACGCGACGGTTTCCCCCGGCGTCGCCGCCTTCCCGCACCGCTGGCCCAAATTGAGCAGGGGGTAAAAAGGGGGGGGGGGGGGGGGCTCCGGCCCCATCTGCTCCCAGCTTTTTTTAGCGCTCCCCTGCCCCGCAGCTGCTGAGCAGGTGCCGCGGGCGGGTGATTTATCTGCACGTCGGCATCTCGGGAGCGGTGCCCGGGCACGGGAGCGGGACCTTTTCCTCCGGAGGGGGCCGAGGGATGCCAGCCCCGTGTGGGTGCGGGCAGGGGGCTCGGGGGGGCGCCTACGGTTGTAGGGCGCAGCTCCCCGGGCCTCCCCCCGGTCTCCTCGAGGTCTTCCCTCTCCAGCCGCAGCACCGAGATTTCTGCTCCTCCAAGCAAGTCGAGCAGGGGAGCGGGAAAGCTGGCGAAACCTGGAAGAAAACTTTAATTTAATTCAAGATCTGCATCTCCGCTGGGTTTTCCAGCTCCCTCCTCGCAGGGCTGGGAGAAGGGCCCTTCCCCGCAGGCCCTCTGCCCCATGCGGCTGCCCTGCGTTTGGGGTGCAGCCGAAACGGGAGCCCGCCTCGGGGTCCCTGCGGTGGGATTCACGCTGCAGAGCCTGGGGAAACCCCCGGGACCCGCAGCTCCACCTGGTCCCACCGGGACCCCGCGCCCATCCCACGCATGGCTCGCTCTGCCCGCAGACTTGAAGCGCGCGCGCGGCCGCGTGCCGTTCGGAAACCTTCGGCTCTCCCTCCCTTTCCCTTCCCCTCCCCACTGGAATCCAGCTTTCGGGATCAAAAATACTGCTGGCTATTTTTAAAGCACCGACTTAGCCCCTCTCCTCCTGCGGTGACGGATCGGGCTGTCGTAAAGCTCAGCTGTTTTCCGCTCCCTCCGCACCGAGCCCGGGCAGTAACAGGCGCGATTCCCCCCTCGCTGCCACCCAGGGGGGGACCCGGAGCGAAGCCAGGGCAGGATTCGTGCCCGAGGTGCTGGGGGCGTTGGGCGGCGTGACCCACCGCTGCCGGGGTGAGTGGAGCATGGGGAGCCTCTGTGCTGGGTGGGAGAGAGGGGAGGGGGCTCCGTGCCAGGCGCGGTGAAGGCTCTGGGTTTGAGCACCGCGCGCACGTCCTTTCCATCGGAGAGAAGCGAGAGCTCCTCTTCCGAGGAGCTGGCACCATCTGCCTGGCAAATCCCGGCTTCCCAGGCACCTGCCCCTCTTCCGACCGCGATCCCGAGGCGGGAGCAGGCACGGGGACGATGCTCACGGCTCCTCCCTGCCTCCGAGCCCCGGCATCTGGCTGGCCCCGTACCCGCGGGATGCTCGGGTGCAGGAGTCGTAGGCGCTCAGCAGCACAGCGAGTGATGCCGGCGGCTGGTCTGCCCCCGGCCACTCGCATCCGCAGCCCCGATGGAGGCAGACGGCTCCTTTGAGACCGGTGCTTTGAGGTGTGATTTGCTGAGCGTCCCCCTCCACGCTGGCTGGTTTGGGTGCAAAGCCCCCGGGGTGCTCCTGATGACCCCCGTGGCAGGGGGTTTGCAGCTCAGAGCCGAGCAGGAGCTGGTCTCCCAGAGCAAATCCAACCTCAAAAGCCCCGGGGTTAGATCCTGACCCAGTGGGTGACATCCCTGCCTGTGGCAGGGGGTTGGAACCCGGTGATCTTTAAGGTCCCTTCCAACCCAAACCATCCTGCGATACCAAATCCTTGCCAAACTCATTGTGCTGGTGCTGGGGCTGGACCAGGGGCTGGAGCTGAGCCGTGGTGGCACCAGCTCGACCTCCAGCCTTCCCCAGATGAGCATCCACGTGGGCGATGCTCAGAGAAACCCCCCCACTGCCTGCTTCGCGCCACGACCGGGGTCTCTCCCCACTCCCGGTGCTTGGGAAACCCGCATCCTTCGGGGCAGGAGGGTGGGGGTGAGGCCGGCTGCTCTGCGGGCAGCTCCACAGCCCCGCGGCGGCAGGATTTGGGGACCCAGCTGGTGGGATCGGGGTTTTGCGCCTCCTAAACCTCCAGCTGATTCCGCTGGTGGGAAGCGGGGAGCTGGCTTTCCGAAGAGGTTTGATCGCAGATGCTTTTGGCTCGGTACCGCGACGCTCTGCCAGCCTGGGAGAAATTCCCAGCCTCCTCGGCCCGACATATGCCTGCAGCCCCGGCTCGGAGAGCTGCCGCATCCTGACGTTGCCGAAACAACCGACGGCTTCATTTCAGGATCCAGCACCTCCCCAGCAACCCCAGCACCCAGGCCCGGGGTGCCCCATCACCCAGCCTCCACCCTCGGGGCTGCGGCAGCCGGGACGCCCCAGCCTGGTTCCTCCACCCGAAATCTCCCCCGGCCAAACGAGGCGGGTGGGTGGGATGCCGAGCGGCTCTCGCCCAGCCCAGATGGCCCTGGCTGCCGTTCCCGGAGGAATTCCCACCTGCCCGGCCCCTGCCCTGCGTGTAACCGATTCCCCGGCTCGGTGTCGGTGCCGGGGGCTCGCTGCGGGGAAGCCAGATGGGAGGATGCCGGGCGCCCAGCACGGACCTCGGGAGTCTGCGCTGGGATTCGGGTGTTATTTTTTAAACAACATTTTTTCCACTCTCCAGTTATCCCTCGTTACCAGGTAACAGACCCAGCACATAAATACCGGGCAGGGAATGGAGCTGCAAAGCCTCCGTGCATCCAGGGACAAAAAATAAACGGGCACCCAAAGCCTTCCTCCTCCGGTGGCTGCTGATGCACAACCAGCTGGGATTTGGCCCCAAGCTGGTATTTATTCCTTGTTTTCCCTTCCTCTAACCACAGCCCATGAGGAAGATGGACTGGTGCACTTAAAACACGAGCCCGGCTGCGGATTTCGGCTTGTTCTGCAACGAGCAGCCCCCGTCCCTCCCTCCCTGCCCCGCTCCCCGGGTGAGGAGCGGTTCCACAGCTGCTGCCAGAGCTCAGTTCCCGCACGAGAGCTTGCATTGGGGCGAGCAAAACCCCTTTTCCTTCCCATCCCTAAAGGGGGAGGCCCCATGCAGCCAGGGCAGCCTCGTTCCCCCTTCTTCCTCAGGCCTCCTCCTCTTCCTCAGGCTCATCTGCCCCCCTGTGCCGTGCACCCTCTCCCTCCGCACCCTGCGCTTGTTGTTCTTGGCCGGGTTTTTGCCCGGCTAAATTTAGGCGGCTCTATTTCGACACCCGTCCCCTGCCCCGTGGGGGGAAGAGGCCGGAGCAAAGGTAGCGAGGAGGAGGAGGAGCGGGGTCTGCTCCCCGCAGTGCCCCGGGTTTTATCCGGCTGCGAGGCCAGGCAGGTGCCGAGGACAGAGGCTGGCACCTTGCGGGCTGCCTCCCTGCGGGGGCTGGCACTTGGGGTCGAGCTGGGTGGCAAGGACAAGGCAGCCCGGGTGGCCACCAGGGAAGGAGCCCCCAGGGCCAGGGGTCCGGAGGAAGCCGACGCAGGTGAGCGGGGCTGCATCGAAGCAAGGGCAGGGACGAGGGTGCCGGCGGCAGGACGGTGGTGCAGGCACCCAAGGGTGCCCCAGGGTGCCGTGAGCAGGGACCCCACGGGAGGACTGGGGTGTCCAAGCTAACCCTTCGCTGCCCCAGGAACTGTCCAGGAACCGCCGAAACATCTCCTTGGGCTCCCGGAGGGTCTCCAGGCACTGCTGCCGCCTTTCTCCTTGGGATCAGGACATCCCGAGGAAGGTCCCGCTGCCTGCAGGCCCCATGGCGGGGCCTCTCCGTGCCCCAGGCAGAGCCACGCCGTCCCATTACACATTAACCAGCTGGTTATCAGCCGAGCGCCGAGCCAGGGATGCGGACACGTCCCCTCCGTGCCACCAACCCCAGGGGTTCGGGTCTCCAGCTCCAGGAGGGATGCGCGGCAGCTCCCCGCCTGCTCGAGCAGCTCCTGGGCCGAGCTCTGGGCACGGGCAGAGGCTCGGAGCACACCCAGAGCTTGTGCCTCCTGTGCCGGTGTGCTGAACGTGAGCCCAGCTCCGGGCCGTGGCACCGGGTCCGGTGTCCCCACGCCCCCGGCTGCAGGGGGCAGTTTCCCCCCCTCCAGCGCAGGCGGCCGAGAGCAGCTGGCAGCCGGAGCATCGCCAGCAGGTTTGAGGCAATGTTTTCGCTCCAGACATCTGCCCCGTTAGCCATTAATCCAGCTGGCAGAGGGACACGGGGGGCTGCCAACACGCGGCTACGTCACCGCGCCAGCCAGTACGGCTAATGGTGTTTGTTTGATGGCTGCAGCCACAGCAAAGGGAGCTGGAAGGTGCTAGACAGTGCTGCAGGACCGCCTTTTATTTTATTTATTTATTTTTTGGGAGCGAGGTGAGACTTCGGGCTCTTTTCCCTCCCGCTTGCAGCTTTCACTCACCAGCAGGCGTGGGGTCGGCAGTACGCGCCCCTGGGGCTGCCCAGGGCCCCAGACACACCGCTGCGGGCAGCAGCCTCTGGCACGGCACACAGCGAAAGAGGAAGGGGGAAAACACAGATTTCATGTGCAGTAGCTTCAAAAGGACGTTTGCAAGAGGCTGGCCAGCAGGTGATTAACAGCCAGCCGGTAACAAAGCCGCCGAGGGCTCAGGTCCCCAGCCCCTCCGAAGAAGCCGCAGCCAGCTGCTGGACCCCAGCCACGCACGGCGAGTGGCGACGTGCTCCTCGCATCGCCCGTGGGCCAGCTCGAGCCTCCCACACCCAGAGCCAGCACTGGGGGCTCAGAGGGGGAGCAGCCACGTGCTGGCCGCAGGGGGAAGGTTTTTGGGTGGAGCAGGAGGCGCTGGTGGCACCCAGCGGTGCTGGCTGCGGGCTTCACGGCGGCCACGCTAAGAATTCAGCTTTTCAGCTCCTAAGCCCTGGGTTGCTGCGCTCCAGAGCTTGGGTTTTAACTGCCCTCCACCTGCTAGGGCCAGCAGAAGGACAGAGCAGCCCACGCTGCACCCAACGTGTAGGGCAGCGTGGGTCCTCTCCGCACCCATCAGCTGCTCGTGCCCGCGTTGGGAAGCGTCCCCGAGCCGCTGGTGCTCCCCAAGCTGCAGTGGTTGAAAACAGCTAAAAGAAACCAAACCCCCTGGGATTTTGCCCCAAATTTCGCCTTCCCCAGGAGGCAGCACTGCAGCCGAGCCCTGCAGGGCTGCGTTTTTGCAGCTGGTGGCTCCAAACCCGCAGCCCCGGGCACCTCCTGCTGCAGCTCCCGTCCGCTGGCACCTCTCCGATCCCACCTCTCTCTGCTTGCAGGGGAGCTGCCGGATGCAGCAGAGCGCAGCCAGCGGGTGAGCGACCCCCCCCAGGCTCTGCATGGATTGGAATGGGGAAAGCTGCCTGCAGTAAGAGCCCTGGGCAGCTGGAGAGCCCCGGCTTCTTCCTTCGAGCACTCTTCCTCCTCCTCTTCTGCAGGCATGGTAAGGAGCCGCCCGGGCAGAACGGTGCCAAAGCCCCGTCCGTGGCAGGGACGCCAGCAGGAGCTGCAGCCCCCAGGGTGTGGGGGGCAGCACCACGGCAGAGCCCCCAGGAGAGGACTGGAGCGAGCCCAAGTGCCCCTCATTGGGGTCCAAGGCACTGAGTGCCCTCATCCCTCCACAGCTGTAGGGTGGGCAGCAGGGGGATGCCCCTGGGAGCCCTCCAGGGGTCTGCTCTCCTCTATAGCCCCTCTGCTTAATGAGCTAATTGGTGCCCACTGGGACGAGTTCGTTAGCCCTCCCGGAGCAGTGGCAGCGTGGTGGAAAGAAGCCCGGGCGGCAGGACGTCCTTGGTGCAGTCCGGCCCATCACAACAGAGTGATTGCCCAGCCTGGCCAAGGCTGAAATGGGAAGAGGGGGTTTCCCAGCTCAGAAATTCCCATTTGTCCCCTGGCAAGCCCTGGGGCGAAGAATCTCCCTCTGAGCCACGTCCCAGGGTCACGGTCGCAATGGCTGCGCTGGCTCGCGGCCGCGCTCGTGCCCCAGGTACAATCCCACGTCCCAGCTGCCCCAGCACAGCCCCTCGGCCCCGTGCTTCCCCATGCTGCCTCTGCGCTGGGTCTCAGCCCATTTCTGCAGCTGGCGACCCTGGGTTCGTTCCCTCTGGTCATTTAAACCGGCCGCTGAGCTCCTTACTGCAGGCGCTCCCAGGGTGTCCCCATTGTGGGACCGGCGGCGGGAGGCGGTGGGGCTGCCCCTTCCCCACCCCTGCAGCTCTACTGGGACGCCCTGGGCCGTCCCTTCTCTCCCAGTTTCTTCCCAGTGCAAGATCCTGCGCTGCAACTCCGAGTACGTGGCCGCCACCCTCAACCTGCGCGGCTCCGGCAGGACAGCGGCGTACTGCAACGCCCTCCGCTCCTACTCCCACTGCACCCGCAAGACGGCTCGCACGTGCCGGGGCGACCTGGCCTTCCACTCCGCCGTGCACGGCATCGAGGACCTGATGATCCAGAACAACTGCTCCAAGGAGGGCCCCACGTCCCCGCCCCGGCCCCGGCCCCCAGCTCCCAACCACCAGGGCTTCGAGTCTCTGGATATCTGCAACTACGAGAAGAGTTTCCTCTACAAGCACGGCCAGCCCCCCAGCTACCAGCACTGCGCGGCTTTCGGGGACCCCCACATCCGTACGTTCCACGACGACTTCCACACTTGCCGGGTGGAGGGCTCCTGGCCCCTCTTGGACAATGACTACTTGTTCGTGCAAGCCACCAGCGCCCCGGTGGCCAAGGGGTCCAACGCTACGGTCACGAGCAAGGTAACGCCAGCGCCTAGGGCTTGGCAGCAAACCTGCTCCGGGGTGCAGCGGTGTGGGGTGCTCCCTGCGGGGACGTGCCTCGATAAAAGGGGTAGCTAAAGGGGTAGCAGCGGTAGCTAAACCCATGTGGGATCAGGCATTAATGTCCGCAGAACGAGAGGGATGAAGGTCCTTCGGGGAGCAGGGAGAGCTCCCATTGCAGCCCGGGGATGGGTTACTGGGTGGTGCGTGGGGTACCGCTGTGCGCTCTGTCCGGGTTTGCAGATGGTTAAATGGTATTAAGGAAGGAAATCGCTTTCTGAAAGGACTGCGGTAGTGTGGGAGAGCTGGTGGGGGGCAGAGGGGCAGAAGGGTGGGATCTGCTTTGCCCTCCCGTAGACGAGACGAGGGGCAGGCCCGACCAACCCGCCTCCGCTCTGCTCTCCGCAGCTCACCATCATATTCAAGAACATGAAGGAGTGCATCGACCAGAAGGTCTACCAGGCCGAGATAGGCAACCTGCCCGCCGCCTTCGAGGACGGCTCGGTGAACGGCGGCGAGAGGCCGGGCGGCAGCAGCTTGGCCATCCGGGAGCTCAGCCCCGGACGGCACGTGGAGATCCGAGCCGAGTACATCGGCACCACCATCGCCGTCCGGCAGGCCGGCCGCCAGCTCTCCTTCTCCATCCGGGCGGCCGAGGAGGTGGCGCGCGCCTTCACGGAGGAGCAGGACCTGCAGCTCTGCGTGGGGGGCTGCCCCCGCAGCCAGCGCATCTCCCGCAGCGAGTGCTGCCGCGGCCGTGCGGCGGCCGAGGCGGCCCGGGCGCTCTGCAAGGAGATGCTGCCAGTGGAGGACGTCTACTTCCAGTCGTGCGTCTTCGACGTGGTGACCTCGGGGGATGCCAACTTCACCATGGCGGCTCACGGAGCCCTGGAGGATGCCAGGGTCTTCCTGCCCGACGCTGAGAAGCTGCACATCTTCCAGGCTGGGGCAGGCTGCCCGCACGCCTCTCCTTCCTTCCTCCTCCTCCTCCTCCTCGCCGCTAGTCTTTGGGCTCTTCAGTCGCACTTTTAACTCCCGCTGGCCGCCCGCCGCTGGCATGGCGTACAGCGCAGGGGTAAGATGAGAGCACTGCTGACTCAAGGCCCATGCCTTGCAGATCAAGAGAGATGCCTCGTCTCGGATCACGTAGCTCCGCAGCGGGAAGGAATCGGAGCCCCAGACCTTTGGAGAGGGGGGCGCTGGAGACAGAAGTCGCTGAGACTCCAGTTTGTCTCCGCTGCTCCTGCACGCATGGCACCGACTGAGCCTCGCTCCTCTCCCAGCAGGCCAATCCCCGTTTTTTTATGTTGGATCCTGGTGCGTGTTTTCCTAAAGGTGAGGATATCGCGGCCGTACCAAAGAAAGAGAAACAGACAGGGCGCAGGCGTGCTTGGACAGCCTCTGCCCCTCAAAGCCTTTGGGTGCTCCTGCCAAGCACAGACCCTGGCAAGACACCGGTCCTTTCTGAGCTACTACAGCAGGCGTTGGCTCAGGGGCCGTACAGGTTCAGCAATAACAGGCTCAAAGCCCAGATCCCAGCTTTTAGCAGTCAAAAAATGTCGTCAGGTGGATTTGGGGCCCCTTGACACTGCAGCTGCTGAAGTCACGTGGAGCAAGGCAACCAGACGGTCATCGGAGTGATGTGACCAAGCTTTGAGGGTTGTTTTTTTCCACGAGAGCTGGATTCGACCCTGCCACACGGAACCCTCCTTTCTCCGGGCTGGAGCCACTGATTTCCAGCCCGCTGCAGTTGCAGAGCATCAGGTCTCCGCCATTTCAAGCTCCTGTTGCTATTTTTCTCTGTTGTCTTGGCACCTGTCTAAGACTCAGTATAGCAAGTTCTGGACTTTGGACCAGCGTTGAGTTTCAGTGAGAAAAAAATACCACTCGGCATTCCTCTCCTTTGGGCCCAGCTCTCTCTGTTACTGTCACAGCCCAGCTCACATCTAACCAAGACTGTCGGTTTGATTTGTAAAAGAGGATTAATAATGAAGACACTGAGCTGGCAAAAAGCCCTACAGCTGTACTGACGGGCAGGGGAACTATTAGCAGGTGTACATAAATACAGAGGTGAGGTCAAATTAGATGTTTAATATATTTAAGAGGTTTTAAGTAAAGCAGAGTTCTATAAGTTAAGAAATATTTTCCATATGCTTTTTTTTTTTTTAATGAAGAGGACCCATTAAAACTTTGCCATCCCTGTCCCACGGAGCCACGAGTGCCTTGCAAAGCCCCAGCCTCGCAGACGCGAGCTGGCAGCCGTGGGCAGGATTTGGGCAGGCAGCTGGGGAAGGAGAACAGCAAATCACCAGGTGAGGAGGATGCGGAAACCAAGGTTTTGCAAGTCACATTTCGGTGCCCCCCCCAGTTTCTTTAGTCCATTTTTTTTTTCACCTCTGTCTCTTCCACCAGACGGTGAATGCAGAGATGTTTCTGGGCTATATCAGCATATTTCCTCCTCCAACATAGTCTCGAAGCCCACGGTGACTAGCGTGAGAGTTTCTCTGTTTCTCGTGTGCTGCTCTCGCTAATCCCTGAGCGTTTTGACATTAAAGGTGTCTATTTTTGAAGTCCTCATTTCCTGTCATCTGTCTCATTTCTTTGGTCGGCAGCAGCAGGTGAAGATAATAATATCTCGCCTTCCACCCACTGCTCCTTTTACTCTGGAGCACTTTGTGGTTTATATATACCCGCGCTGAGGCAGGAGAGCAGCCAGTCTGCCTCGCCGCCCCGCTCCACCACGTCACGGGTCCCCGTGGTGGTGACAATATTCCCCCAAAGGGATAAAACCCTCAGCAGCCCCGACCAGCCCGCAGCATGAATAGTCCCGGAGCTCCGTGCAGGAGCAGGGCTGACTTTACGCAGCAACACGAGGGAGCCATGGGGTGAAACGGGGGCTCCTCGGCAGCACGCAGCAACGCTACGCCGCTGCCACGAACAGCATCGTGGTCGCGCAGCGGGGGGCAGATTTTACAATGCAGAATAAAATTATCCTTAGGTTTGGGCTGGTGTAGCTGGTCACCAAGCGTGCATGGGGAAAGGCTGGCGTTCCTGATGGAGAGCTGAGGATCTCGCTGCCTGATGGCCCCTCGCTCCCCACGCCTCGTGGTACCTCCACGGCTGTGTATCGGGGACAGGAGAGCCCCCAGGACACCCCAGCAATGCGAAGGGATGACCCCACACGTGTCCTGGGTGTATGGGCATGGCAGGGAAGCGGCGCAGCACAGCCCACCGAGTGCTAGCTCTGTCCCGACCCGGAGCCTGGCAGGAGGGTTGGTGTTGAGGCTCGCGCCTCCCAGCCCGCTCACTGACTTCCCAGCTGGAAAAGAAGCCATGAGCTGGGCTCCAAAGGCGTTGTTCCCATTGTAAAGAAAACCAGAGTTCCCTGGGTCCGCTGCATTGAAGGCATCTCCACGTCAGTCCCCGGACAAACCCCAGAGCCCGTGAGAAGAGAGGGCTTTGGGCAGAGCTCGCTGGAAAAGGCGAGCCGGGCCGCCCTGAGCGGCTCCCCGGGGTCCCCAGCTCCGGTGCTGGTTGGGGCCGGCAGCGGGCAGGCACGGCACGTCATGGCCACGGCCACCACCTCCTGCACACGGTGCCGGTGCCTAAATCCGAGCCTGGCGGGGGGGCCAGGCGTGCACGGCGCTGAATGGGCTGGAGCCCGCTCCCAGGATTGTTCCGTACCCTGCATCCTAAGCGTAACAGTTTGGGGGGAAGCAAGACCTCTCAAAGACGTGCTGAAGGCTGTAAGGAGGAGAGAGCCCTTTCCACCCCTGCCAGATTGCAGTCTGAAATAAAGAACTGGAACGTAGGCGTGGATCCAAGGCCCATTGATGTCGACAGGAGTATTTCCATTGACGTCAGCAGACTTTGGATCGAGCCCTCGGTTTCCTAGCATATGTCACCTGCTAAAAAAGACCCCGGCAACACTGGCCAGCGTTTTCATAAGCGAGCCCGGTTTTGGCCATTCTGCATGCAGATGCCCAACCTGAGTGGTTGCAGCAAGGGAATTCCCAGTCTAAATCCAACCCGGGGTTTGCCTGACCTTGTACACATTTGTCAACAGCACCGGGTCTCGGGGGAATGTCACTTAAATCCCGTCTGGCTCCGAGTTCTAGCAGGTAGAGAAATGCCAAGGCATTTTCTTGGGGCATGAGGTGTAGTAGCCAAAGATGAATCTTCATTAGCAGCTTTCCCCTTGCAGTAAATGAGCCGGTCAGCAGAGGCAGCCGGCTTGGCCAGCTCCTGGTGCTGCAGCGAGGGTACAAAGCTGTGTAAGTCGGAGCTGCCGAGCCACCAGCCTGCAAACCAGAGCTCTCCAGACCAGATGTAGGTCTTCAAAACGGTAACACCGGTCTAAAAGCTGCCCAACCACGCAGCTTTGAGGGGTGCATTTCACGCCACGCCGGGGCACGTTTTGTTAGCGAGATGCTAAGGCTGGGACACACACGTCCTCCCCAGAGCCTGGGGTCAGAGTTGGCTTCAGGTTCGTGACGGCCAAAGCCTCACCGGCGTCACCAGCAGGAAACGTGCGTGGGAACGGCGGCTGACACGGGCACGTTTCAGTGAGGGCTTGGCTGGGCGCTCTCCAAGCATTTGGCAAGACAAAAAGTCTCTAATCTAATAAAAAAGAAGTAAGCTGCCAGCGGCATTTGGGCAGCAGATGCACAGAACCCCGATCTCCGGGGGGTCCAACCCAGCGTTTTGCTCACGAAGTGGAAATTTCACCGTTTTCACAGCTTTTCGCAGCCCTTCCTTCGTGCGAGCGGGTAAGGCACGAAGCGCGCCCACGAACGCTCATCCCCAGACGTGCGCCTAGGACTGAGCAGGGCGGACAGAGCGATGTGCTCAGCCTGGCACCTCCGTAAAGCCAAAAACCAGCCCGTAAGGACGGATGGAGGAAGTCAGTCCCTGCCGCGGTCCAACAGCCCGTGCCGTTCCTGGAAAGGCCTCTAGATGTCCGCAAAGTCCCAGGGATGAGGAGCAGGGGACGGAGCCTGCAGGGAGATCCGCGGCCCCTGGGTGTCAGCCCTCACCCCAAGCACCACCAAACGCTCCCCGAAAGGTGCTAAGACTTTTTGCTAAAGATTTATTTTCTGCTAAATAAGGCCCTAAATCTTTCAGATTTAGGGAGCTTTGCGTCAGGGCGAGCGTCTCCAGCAGCCGTCCCCTTGACCCCAGGCACAAACACAAGCGGTGGCAGCCTGCGAACAGCCTTGGCTGCGGAAAAGTTAGAAATATTCCTTATTTCTTTGCTGTTTCCACCGTGCACGACCTCCGTTGGGCCCTTGCAAGGGATACCCGGACAGAGCAGGGAGGGGGGCTTGGGAAAACTTTTGCTTTCCAACACTTTTTCCTCTCTCAACAAACAGATTTAAAGTCCGACTGGCACCGGAGGCACAGAGGGCCCGGTGGGTTGGTTTGGAAAGCAGGGGGCTGGCTTTGGTCTTGCAGAAGAGCAGGACTTGGGTGGCGGAGCGGAGCCCAGCACGAGCAGGGAGGCAGCTGATGCAAGCGAGTCCTCCTGCCCAGGGCAGATGAGAGACACGGGACTTCCCAAGCTCCAGAAGTCAAATTCCTCCTTGTTTGTGGATGACCGAGCCCGGTCTGTCACAGGCTGTTGACTCGCATCTCCGACTTTCCCCCCCGCTCTGTTGCAAAAACACAATCTGGCCAGAAAAGAGGTGAAGAAATCCCGTCGCAGCGAAGAACCATCTGTTAGGGAGAGCTTTCACATCGTGTTCCTGGCAGGAGCTGGGAAACTGGGCCCCGGGGAAAAATCCTCACGGCTCAAGCCCTGCGAGGACTCTTCCCTGTTCAGCAGGGATTGGGAAGGGGAGAAGGGGCTCTAGGTCCGTGCCGTGCGTGCACAAAGCCTTTCCAAAGGCAGCCTGCACAGCACTGCAAATTGCAGGCAGCGGAATGACAAGCCCATGCTGTGGTTGGCAGCAGCAAAAAGCTGATTTCGGCACTGGGGATCTGCGGGACGTGCCCCGAGAGCTTTCCAGCCCGTTTCCCCACGGGACAACTCAACCCCGTCCACCTGCAGAGAGCCGGCGGTGTTGTGGCCCCTGCCCCACGTCAGGCACCGCAACCAAAACTGTTGTTTTTGTTCAGAAACACAGACGGAAACGCTCCCCTTGCTTCTCTGCCTCAGCCTTCCTGCTTCTGAAGCCAGCCGAGCCGAGCAGCCCCATCGCCGCCGAATCGCTGCGGCGCTCTGGAGGTGGCCGCGGCCGAACGCCAGCAGATACGAGCAGGGCAGCGGTGTCCTGCCAGCAGCCCCACGAGTCCCCCAGCCCCTCGTTCTCCGGCTGTGGCCGCCACACGGCCCCGATATGATCGGGGTGGGATTTTCTAGGCGCTGCCCTCCGCACACAAACATCGCTGCCAAAGGAAATGCCTCTTCCGCCCCGGCTCCTGTTCCCGTCCGCAGAACAGGCACACTCTGTCCCTTCCCTCGGGCCCGTTGTGAATCCCTTCGCGTCCCTCTCTTCCCCCTCCCTGCCCCGAACGTGCTGGAAGTCACCATATATGGGGAAAAAGGCAGAAAACGGCAGCGAGGAGCACCGGGGAGCTCTGCGCCAGGCTCCAGCCCCGGCCGCCGGCGGTCCCCGCGCTGCGGGGCGTTGGGGCGCACGGGGCAGAGGACGATGCACCAAGAGGAGCCTGGCTTCTCCTGGCAACCCTGGGTCGTGGCTCCCGACAAACCAGGAAATAAAGGTTTTATTCCTCAGGGCTTGGCAGGAGAACGGTTTCCAGCACGGCCTGGTGTGGCCATTGCGGAGCCCGGCACCGAAAGCAGAAGGGCGAGCTGCTGAGTCGCGCTGCCCGGTTTCTGCCTCGCTTAATTCCTTCTCCGTGACCCACGCAGCGGCCCCTGCTTTCCGTGACTCATCTTAGGGCCTTGGTTTCCAGCCCAGCCCTGCTGCTTTTGACCTGCCTTAAACCCAGCACACTGGGTTCCTCATGCGGCTCTCCTCGCCCCCGGCTGGGCGCAGCAGGAGGGGGGCACGGCTCTGGTCACCTCCTCACCCACCCGCGCTGCCACAGCCTCACCCAGAGCTTTTCTCCTTCCCTGCGGCAGCGATCGAGGCCGGGGGGGATCCTCCAAGCCTCACATTGCCAGCGGGAAGTGAGCTGAGAGGGGGTGAAAGCCTTAAAATAATCGTTGGGGGGAGTGAGGAAGCACCCAAGAGCCGGCCCCTGCCCAGAAATCAAACCGTCTTCTCCTCTGATGTCCTTGCTCTGAGGGGACGTGACATTTCGAGGCTTTCGTTTACAAGCTGAAGCTCGATTTCCAACCCCCCTGCTTAGCTCAGAGCGCTGCTCGCGTGGGAAACCTCGTGAACCCAGTCTCATCCTGAGGAAATCGCAGCTTCCCCTCCTTCCGCGGGAGGACCGGGGAGGCATTTCCAGCCGGATAGAGGTCAGGGGAGCAAAGGGCAGGAGCTGACTGACAGCTAAAAGCAAATTTGGAGAGGATTCAGGAGTTGGAACGTGCCTTGGATGGTATCTTTGGCAAGCTCTTCGGCTTGGGACTTCATTGTCCTTTGACATCGCTGGAATGCGTTTTGCTGTCCGGCAGCGAGCCGCGATGGGCGGCCGCAGCCAGGCTGGATATGTCTTTCTTGGAAGACGGGCTGCGAAGGAAACCAGAGAGGGAAAGCACGAAAAAGGGAACGCTGGGCCCAGAACCAAGCTGGGGGCTTTGGGATCGCGTATCCCACGGCTGGCGAGGCTGGCGAGAGAGCTCTGCTCGTCGGGCCAAATCAGAGCAAATCCCCAATTCTCATTAACCCGGCACCTTTATCCCCAGCGTGCTGCGGGAGACAATGGGGAGAGCTCGCCAGCCCCAGAGGCAGCAGGAAAAGGTGCAGTTCCCTCATTACGCCCCTAATTGCGAAATAATCTTCTCGCAGCAGGGAAATCAGTCCCGCAGCTTGGCAGGCGATCAGTTTATGCCCCACAGTTTATCCGGCCGGTCTATCAGTTTACGCTCGCAGGTGTGAATTAATGCTGAGGGAAGCAGAAGACGGGAGGGCGAAAAGCAGGGGGTGTGTGCCAGAAAGCCACGGACAAACAAGGCCCACGTGAGCGGGCGAAGGACAAAAGAGACAACTCCTGAGAAAAAAAAAAAAGAAGAAAAAAAAAAACAATCCCTTTCCTCGTTGCGGGTGGGGAGGCCTGGGCGACTCCGAAAATATTGTTCTGCCGTTTCCTCCACTCCCTGCGCTGCCCTTCCTGAGCCGCAGGAGTATAACAGGGCTCAAAATGAGTGGTGAAAAAAGCCCCCCCTCCAAAAAAAAAAAAAAAAGAAAAAGTTGGGGGGGGGGGGGAATGTGTGCTTGTAAAAAATAATCGAGGAAGGAAAATGTGATGGGGTCGTGAGCGGGGGCCACGGCAGCGCCCCAAATCCCCGCGGGGGAACGGGGCCGAGGAGCTGGGGGGGGCACGGGGGTAGGAGGTGGGGGGGCAGCCCGTGGTGGGGGCCTTGTTGATAAGAAAAGAGCCCCCCCCGTGGTCCTGTGCCCCCCCCCGTGGTTCTGTGACGAGCCTCGGTGACGCCGAGGCCCGGTGATCTCAGCCGCGTGCCGCCGGTGCTGTCACCCCGGGGTGACGGCTGGAAAGGTCCCGAAGTGTGGGGGGCGAGGGGGGCGTCATGCCTTGCTTTTAGCGGGGTGACGGCGCACAAAAGGGATGTTTGGGGGGGGTGCCCAAATCTGGCAGGCAGGGAGGGGGCACGGGACCCTACTGGGGGGGCACAGGACCCTACTGGGGGGGCACGGGACCCTACTGGGGGGGCACAGGACCCTACTGGGGGGGCACAGGACCCTACTCGGGGGGCACAGGACTCTACTGGGGGGGCACAGGACCCTACTGGGGGGGCACGGGACCCTACTGGGGGGGCACAGGACCCTACCGGTGGGGCATAGGACCCTTGGTGGGGGCACAGGACCCTTTGGAGGGGCACGGGACCCTACTGGAGGGGAACAGGACCCTTTGGAGGGGCACAGGACCCTACTGGGGGGGCACGGGACCCTACTGGAGGGGCACAGGACCCTACTGGGGGGGCACAGGACCCTACTGGAGGGGAACAGGACCCTTTGGTGGGGGCACAGGACCCTGTTGCAGGCTGCAGATGGCGGTGGATGAGGGGAGCCCCCTCACGGTCCCCAGACAGGACGGAGGGAGGCTGAGAGATGCCCCCCAGACCCCAATTCCGTCCTTTTTTTACCACAAAGTAGACGTTTTTAGGTGCGGGGGGGCACCACTGGGGGGCTGAGGGAACACAGGAGGTGACTGAGGGGGGACTTGGGGGGGGGCTGTGGAAGCCCCCAGCGGGCGGGGGTCGCACCAAGCCCCCCCCCCCCTCAGGGCCCAGCCCCAGGCCGGGGGCTCGCCCCCGGCCCTCACAGCTGGGAACAGAACATCCCGTTCCCCGCTCCCCATTGGCCTCCACCGCCGCCCGTCCTCACTTTCCATTGGCCCGCCGCGCTGTCACTCCGCCTCCCTCCCCGCCCCCGCCCCCGCCTTCCCCAGCCGAGCACACGCTCGCCTCTCCTTCACACGCTGTCCACGCTCCGCAGGCGGCGCGCTGATTGGCCAGCCGGCTTGTAAACAAGGCGGCGGCGGCCAATGGGCGCGCTGATCACGCGAGCAGCACGGCCTGGCCACGCGCCTTCGGCGTGGAGCGCCTGGCATCAACAGGCGCGGGAGGGGGGAGCGCGGGCGGGCGGAGGCTATAAAAGGGGGCGGGCGGCGGCGCCGCGGCCAGAGCGCTGAGGGCAGCAGGAGGCGGAGGAGCTACGCAGCGGCTCTGCGGCGGGCAGAAAGGGGTTAAACCTCCTACTTTTTTTTTCTTTTTTGACTGAAACCAGCCTTTTTTGGGGTGGTTTATAGCCTTTTTTCCTCCTTGCGAGGAAGAAAAACCTATCTCTGCCCCGCGTCGCCGCTCGCTGCTTCCTCAGGAGAATCCTCACGCACTCACCTCAGCCATGGTGATGTTCAAGAAAGTTAAGACCTTCCTCGTGGCCTTCAGCGAGCCCGAGAAGGTTTATTGTAGCGGGGAGAAGGTGGCCGGCCGCGTGCTGGTGGAGGTGGCCGAGGTGACTCGCGTCAGCGCCGTCAAGGTGCTGGCCTGCGGGGTGGCCAAAGTCAACTGGGCCAAGGGCCCCCAGCAGTGCAAGCAGGAGATGGAGTACCTGCGCTTCGAGGACGTCCTGACCCTGGAGGAACAGCCCACAGGTGAGGGCTTGGGGCCGGGAGAAGGGGGTGTGGAGGTGGGTCTCTCCTTGGGGTGTCCTGGCTGTGCCCCCTTGGGTGTGGGGTGTCTTGGTTGGGAGTTTTGGGGGAGTTTTGGGGTGGGAGGGCTCAGCGCTGAAAGTGGAACCGGGTGGTGGCTGGAACTCGGGAGAAATGAGGAAATGGATAGAGACCTCACAGCTGGGCAAAGGGAAAGGTGAGGGTTTCTGTGCCCTCTGAGGAGCCCGGAACAAAAGCAGCCGTGCTGCGACCAAGGGACCTGGGTGTTGATGTGGCTGGGAGCAGGCAGAATGAGATCGGTTTGGGCTGGGTGTTGCAGGGCAGCAGGAGCTGAGCCTGGTGCCTGCAACAGGTAGGCAGGGAGGGGCCCGCACAGATGGTGCCAGAGGCGAGGAGTTTCCAGGGCACGGAGAGCTTCCCTGCCTGCCTTCAGCCTCCTTGTTGGGCTGGCTGCAGGGTAGGCGGAGAGGGAGTTGGCAGAGTCCCGGGAGATACCTGGGGTGATGTGAAATCTCAGAGATAAACGGCGAGGAAGTTGGTGTTGGATACTCCTGCGAAGTCCAGGGGGGAGGCAGTGGGGAGGGGTAACGCAGGCTGAACTGAGGCAAGGTTGTGTTTGTGGCCTCAGCTGCGGATGTTGAAAGAGGAAGTGAAAGTGCTGCTCGCTTCATGAGGACATGAAGTTCTGTGGTTGTTTGGGGACAGGTGTGGGAGGCTCTTAGCAAACAGCTAATGCTGCTCTAGCTCATGCAGCCTCTGACTTGATCGCTGCCTGGGTAAGCACAAAGGGGATAATGCTTAAGAACAGTGCCCTGGAGCTTCATCTAACGCTCCCCTCTTCTTTTCCCAGATGGGGATGGTTCTGTAATCCTGAGACCTGGGAACAAATACGAGTACAAATTCGGATTCGAGCTTCCGCAGGGGTAAGTATCACACAAATACGGTCTCTGAGGAAAAAAAAATAAATCGCGGTCTTATGGAAAACTCTGTTGCTGCCTCAGATATGCCTAACAACAGGTGTTTGTCTTCTCAGGCCTCTTGGTACAACCTTCAAGGGAAAGTACGGCTGCGTGGATTACTGGGTGAAGGCCTTCCTCGAGCGCCCGTCCTTTCCCACACAGGAGATAAAGAAGCGCTTCGAGGTTATGGACCCCGTTGATGTGAACACTCCAGAGCTGCTGGTGAGTGCTGCTGTGCCTTGCCACCCTCCAGGAGGTTTGGGTGCCGGAGGGTGTTGAGAGAGGCGCTTAGGTGGGGTCACTCCGACCTCTGTAATTAAGACGCCCTTAATGGGCTTCGTTGCTGAGCGTGGATTAAGGGCTTAGTTCCTAAGAAGTCTTAGTCACTTCTAGAAACCTACACCAAGGCAGGTGAAGTGAGTCACTTGGGCCTTCATTTCCCTGCAAGACACTCGAGCCTTCCAGGGAACTTGAACCTGAGATCCCAAACTGGGGGGGAGAAGGTGAAGCTTGGAGCGGGCAGGAGGAATGGCCTGGGGGCAGCAGGCAGGTTTCATCCGGGTAACCCTCTGCTTTCTCCACAGTCCCCAGTGGCTGCCAAGAAGGAGAAGAAGGTGTCCTGCATGTTCATTCCTGATGGCCGCGTGTCAGTCAGCGCCCAGATCGACAGGAAGGGCTTCTGTGAAGGTAGGAGCCTGCCTGGCTCGAGGAGCGAAGGGGGGAGGCAAGGGGCAGTGGGACGAGTTTTGGGGGAGCCTCGGGGGGCGTTGAACCAGCGCATGGCGGCTCAAACGGGCAGACCCCAAGAGGAAAGGTTGGACCTTCCTAAATGCAAGCTGTCCTTTCCTCCCCAGGTGACGAGATCTGCATCAACGCTGACTTCGAGAACACTTGCTCCCGCATCGTGGTGCCCAAAGCAGCCATCATCGCCAAGCACACCTACCTGGCCAACGGGCAGACCAAGGTGTTCACTCAGAAACTCTCCTGCGTCCGGGGCAACCACATCATCTCGGGCATGTCAGAGTCCTGGCGGGGCAAAACGATCCGCGTCAAGAAGCTGAAGCCGTCCATCCTGGGCTGCAACATCCTGCGCGTGGAGTATTTCCTGCAGGTGAGTGGCTCGGGCTGCTGACCCCGCGTCCTCGCTCGGCGGCGGGGGTAAACTTGGGGTGCTGCTGGCTCCCGACGTCGCTTAACTCCGGTCCTTGCACCCTTGCAGATCTACGTCAGTGTCCCGGGCTCCAAGAAGATCATTTTGGAGCTGCCCCTCGTCATCGGCAGCCGGTCGGGCATCGGGAGCCGCAGCTCCAGCATGGCCAGCCAGACCAGCTCCGAAATGAGCTGGGTGGACCTCAACCTGCCGGATGCTCCAGAAGGTGAGCGGGGCACGGCGACGGCGGGGGGGGCTCCTGGGGGGCGCCCCACACCTGCCACCGACGCGGTTTTTGGGGCGCCGTGGGGCAATGCTCACCCTTTCCCTCCCTGTCTCGCAGCACCCCCCTGCTACCTGGACATCGTGCCTGAAGACCACCGCCTGGAGAGCCCGACCACCCCTCTCCTCGACGATCCCGACAGCTTCGACAGCCCCATCTTCATGTACGCCCCCGAGTTCAAGTTCATGCCGCCGCCCACCTACACCGAGGTGAGCAGCGGGGCCCCGAGGGCTGGCTGCTGGGCTTCTGGGGAGCAGGGGGGGGATTTGGGATTCAGGGAGCAGAGGGATTTAGGGTGGGGGGGACAGGTGTGGTTCTGGATGGTAGCTCTGGGCAGATCCGGTGGGGAATGGCGTCCGGAAGCATCTCACCGGCCTCTTGGCTTCTTCCCCAGGTGGATCCCTGCATCGCCAACAACAACGTGCAGTGAGTGCCGAGCGGAAGTCACGCTCCCACTCTTTTTTTTGGACTCTGAACCTGCCGTGGGACCTGGCAGCAGCCCAGACTGGCGTCTTCCTGGGAGCCCTGCTGCAGGAGTGGCCGCACGAAGGGCGCCCGTCACGATAGCTCCCAGGGAGGCTCTCGGGCGAGCGCGGAAGGGGTGAAGTGTCTGAGTCTGTGTGTTCCCTCGCGTGCTGGCTGCCTTGGCGCGTACGAGGAACCCTCCTGTGGCTCAGGGGTTGTTGGGGACCTTGCTCACAGCCAAAGTCTTCCGAAAAAAACAAAAAATACCAAGGTGCTCACGTGGAAGCGGGCAGAAGATGGGGGTGTGGAGCGCAGAAGGTGTAAGTGCCTCAGACACCTCGGTCCCAAACCCTTCGGGGAGGGGAGGAGAGGCAGATGCCAGCCCGAAAGGACTTGCAGCGATGTTGCTCTGTGGGAAACCGCCATCGCGACGCCGTCCTGCGATGGATGCGACCCGCGCGACAGACGATTGTAGCCAAACCCGGCCCTCTGCCCGGAGGGCTGTTGCTCTCGCTTAGGCTAATTAATTAACGCCTCTGATGTCTGAGCTCCCCGCACGGGGCGAGGGGCAAGGCTGCAGAAAGCGATGGACCCCCGTTACGACGGGGAGCTAACGCGGTGCCCCGAGGGCTGCTCTGCATGCTGGTCTGGGCTAGTTCGCTTCCTAGAATCCGATGGGGGCAGCTCGGCCCCGCGACCGGGCCGGTTTGCGTTGAGTGGCGCCGTGCCCGTAGCGTTGATCTTCGGCGTCTCCTCTCTGAACTACTAACCCCGCGCAGCCGACGCGGGGCGGGAGAAATCACTATGCTCCGTTCTACTCGCTTCACGCCCGCAACCGTGGCGGCGGCGGCCTCCCCCCAGCACCGTCCCGGGCTGGCACCGCCCGAGTCCCTGACATTTCGACCAAAACTTTGTCTCCCGGTGCCAAAATGCCCCCGACTCGGGCGAGGCCGGGCTGCGGCGCCGAAAAGGCGAAACCAAATCTGGCCGGTGAATTTCTTGCTGCTGTGATGGGGATGGCCCCAGGAGGGCCGAGTTCTCGCGGGCTGCTGGGGCATGGAGCGGATGACTCCTTTGTACAGTTTGTTTTTGTATTGGTTTTTTTTGGGGGGGTGGGGGATAAGAGTTGAAAAAGTCTATATTTTGTACTGCTGAGGCTCTACAAACCCCTATGGGGCGAAGTTTTTAATAAAGATCTCTCAAAGCAACGTCCTTGTGGGGTCTCTGACTTGGGGCGTGGGAGGGCGGTGGAGGGGGAGTTGGGGGAGTGGGGCGGAGGTCCTGAAGCCACCTGAGGGGCTTGAGGTGTTGCCCCCATGCCCCCATCCCTGCCCCACACACCTCTGCGAGGCACAACGGCCTTGGTGCTACCGCAGCGCCTGCGTTGGGCACCCATGGGTGCACCCTGTGGAACGCAACCACTGCCTGAGAGCGCGCGCAGCCCTGCTCCGGGTGCTTTTTGGGGCCGGGTCAGCCAACGGCTGCCCTCTCTCAGTGCCCTGCTCTATGGGGAGAGGAAACCCGCTGCTCAGTTCAGATTTGCTTCGTTTTGCCCCGATTTCCACACCTGACACCCGGCCCCGTACCTGCGGCGGGAGCGGGTGCGCTGCGAAGGCCCCAGCCCTGCAGGTCGCGGCTGTGCGGGACTGGGGACCCCGCAAAAACGCCCGTCGAGGTGGTGGCGGGCGAGGATGAGGTTTTAGGAGGAGAAGCCGCCCTTGGGAAGGGGAAACTGAGGCACGGAGCAGCAGCTCCCCGGCACCTGGTCCTGATGGGGTGGGAAATTCCTGCGCGCCCCGCGGCCCCTTCCTCCGGCCCTTTTTTGGGGGATGTGGGTGAAAGTTGACGGAAAATCTGACGGCGGCGTGACGCTGCCTGCGGCCGCCGGCTTTGTCCAGGAACGGGGCCCAGATCCCTCGAGAGGAAAACAGCCCGCGTGCGGCCCGACCTTGGCCGAGCCGCCGCGCTCCCTCACCCGTCCCCTACTTGGCGGACGCCCCCTCCCTCGCCGAGCACCCCAACGCCTCCGGGGGGGGCGGGGGGGGTGTCTGCAGGACCCCCGCGGGCACCGCCACCACCCCGCAGCGCCTTGAACCCTGCACTCCACGCCACGGCCGCCGTGCCTCAGTTTCCCCACCCTGCCCGCTGCAGCCCCCACGTCCCCTGTCCTCCTCCCCCCCGCCCCGTAGCCGGCCCTTATCTCACCGCCGCCGGCACGGCGCGGCACCAGCTCGGCACGTAGGGGCCTTATCGGCGGGATGCCGGCGGCTCCGGCCGTGCCAGGCCAGCACGGCCCCCGTAGGACGAACCCCGTCCCCTAGCCCCGTCCCCAAGCCCTGTCCATGTCCCCGTCCCCGAGCCCCGTCCCCGACCCCGAGCCCCTGCCGCCGGCCCGGTGCTGCAGCGCGGGGCTCAGCACCCTTCGGTTCACCAACCCACTCCGGAGCCATTTCCCATTTCTCCGAATTATTATTATTTTTTTTTATTATCCAAGAACAAAGCAAGATCACATAAAAAACAACCCCCCCCCGTACTCTTCCCTCCCCAACCCCGACAAACGGGGCCCGGGGAGCAAAACCAGCCCCGGCTCGGGGCCCGCCCGGGGGGGTTTGGGCTCGGGCAGCCCCCGGCACCGCTCGGGGTTTATCTCCCCTCGCCCAGCCCCAGCCCCGCGGCGCTTATCTCGCGGGGTCCAGCTGGGCCCGGGGGACGTCAGGGTACAAGAAGTGCTGCAGGGCTCTGACGCCCGGCACTGTCACCCCGTGTCCCCGGGACGTCACGGCACCGTCCCACGACCGCAGCTCCGTGTCCCCCCCCCCTCGCTGCGGGGCCTTTTTGGGGTGCTCGGGCCCCCACGGCACAGCCTCTCCCCGCACCCGTGGGTGCGAGGCTCAGGGTGCCCTCGGCGGGCAGCCCGCTGCCCCCCACGCCTGCTCGCAGCCCCTCCATTGCTTCGCCCCCGTGCCTCAGTTTCCCTTCGTGGGTTGATGCCCTGCGTGGGAGGGGATTTTTGTTTTGGGGGGGGGGACACACACCGAGATGCCGTCCCCGTGCCCGGCTGGCACGGCCGCGGGGCCGGGCTGCCCTCCAAGCAGGTGAAGGGGGAGTCCGGCTCCGGCCCAAGTACGGGCAGGAAGAGCTTTATGGGGTGGGGGCTGCAGCCAGCTGGGGGTCCTGGGGGGCGGCGGGCAGCCCCTGCCAGCAGAGACCCCCCCCAAAAAAATAACCCCACATCCCAGGCTGCGGGGCAGCGCCGCGCACCCAGCTGGGGAGACACCCCCAGACCCCACGCCCCGTTTTGGGACCTGCCCCGGCCCCCGGGGTGGATCTGCCCCGCTCGGGGGCAACACGCGCTGCAGAGACCCTACAATAAACAAAGGCCCCAGGTGTGTTTTGTTTGTTTTTTATTGTTTTTTGTTGTTGTCCCGCTGCACCGTTCGAGGAAGGGCGCGGGGGCACGCTGCCAGGCGGGGACGGTGGCCACCTCGCCGTCACCTCCCCAGCCGCTGCCAGCCCCTTTGGGTGCCAGCGGAGCCCGAAGCCGCAGCCTCAGCAACATCTGCGCCCGCGCCCAGCCCGGCCCCGCTTTATGGCCCCGATAAAAACCAATTTGGGCCATAAAGAGGGGAGGGGAGGAAGAAAAAAAACCCACCCTGGCTGGGGGGGCTCGGGTGGGCACGGCAGCTCGGGCCGTGCGCCGCAGCGAGTGGGATCGCGCCCCTGCGCACCCGGGGGGCAATGGGGCCGCGTCGTGGCCCCGCATCTCCCCCAGCCCCACACCGGCCCCATTGCCGGGGGGGGGGGGTGGTGGGGATTTATTTGCTCGCCCCTCCCTGCCCAGCTGTCCCTGCCCAGGCAGGGATTTTTCCAGCGAGCTGTTTACAGCGATGCGCCGCCGAGCTGGGGACGAGCCACCGCTGGTCCCTACAAGGACTCGTCACCGAGCCCCCTGCAACGGGACACTGCGGCCGGCCCAGGGAGCGGCGTGGCCGTGGCTAAATTGGGCTAAAAACGGGCTGTCTTTGGGAAAAAAGGGCTCGAAGCCCCTCTGCGTGCTGCCGAGGGGGTCCCTGCGCACAAGACGGGGGGGTTGGGGGGGGTCTCACTGCCCCCGGAGCCACCCCAAGGGCTGGATCGCTGTCCCTCTGTTCATCCCCATGTCCGTCCGTCCGTCCAGCACACCACCACCCACCCTGCGTCCCCCCGGCCCCGTCCTGGGGGCTGCTGCAGATCTGCTGTGGGATTTGGGGCTCCGCTGGCCCCCCCCCCCCCCGGGACAAGCAGAAGGAACGGGCGGCGGAGGGGACGAGGCGCTCCTCTTCCCTGCGGGGAAGCGGGGCCGGGGCTGGGGCCAAGCCCCGTGGGGTCCCAAGGGGTTCCCAAGGGGGTGAAATAAGTGGGGGAGCCCGGAGCAGAGCCCCCCACCCATGCACACCCCGCTCCCGGTGCCGCCCGGTGGCCCTGCAGCTGGCTGCTCGCCCCGGCTGCTGGCACGGGGCCCGCGCTGGCTCCGGCCCCGCCACGCGCGGTGGCTCCAACTCAGCCAAAGGTCCCGGGTGCCTCAGCCCCCGCCACGGCCAAGCCGCAGCCCCGGGGGGGGGGGGGGAACGGAGACGGCCCCAAAACCCTCAGCGGGGCGCAGCGGGGCTGCTCTGCGCACCAGGATTTGAGGTCCCCATTGATTTCGGGGCGCCTCGTCCTGCCGTCGCCGCTCCATGCACCCCTCACCCCCCCCGGCACCTCGGGGCCGGGGCTCAGCTCCTCGCCTCCGCATTTATTATTAGCATTATTATTATTTTTTTCCCCTGCAAAAGAACAAAATAACCGAGTCACTTGATGCGGGCTGCGGCTTTCCAGGTCGCTTGTTTACGGCCGGGCGGGGGGGGGGGGGGGGGGGCTTTTGCATTTTATTTTATTTTTTTTTGCGCTTCTGCTCCTCGATGTGCTCCGCTGGAAACTATTCGCTCGGCAGCTGCCTTGGCTCGCGGCGCTGCCGGAAGGCGCTCGCGGCGCCGCGGTCCCACCGACTATTTTGGCTGCCCGCGCCCGCTGCCTTCCCCTCGTCGCCTCCTGCGGCAAAGTGGGTCAAAGGCTACGGCACGGGGGGGCCTCATCCTGGGGCTGGGGGGGGGGGGGGTGGGATAATCGCAGCCCCCTGGGTGAGCGGGAAGGGTCGCGATGCCAGCGTGTTTTGGGGGATCTGAGCCGCCCCCAAAAAATCTGAGTTCACCCCGGGGGGGGCAGCCAGCGATCTGCCGGCAGCTCCTGCGCGGAGGGGGGGGGAGGCAGCCGCAGGGTAAACGGGAGGCAGGATTTATCTCGACTCCACCGGATCGAGCCCCCGAAACGCTCCCGGGGGGATTCGGTTCGCGGCGGGCAGGCCGCCCGAACGCTGACATTCGCCCGCCGACCTTTACGGGTGGTTTTTTTTTCTTGTTTTTTTTTTTTTTTCTTTTTCGGGAGGCACCGCCAAGACCCGCTGAACTTCTCCGCTTTTGCGTTTAATTTTAGCTCCGCTGCCGGTGAGCCGCAGCTCGCCAAGGTCACTGCTGGCCCGGGCCCTTGCAGCCCCCGCCTAATCCGGGCTGGAAACGCGGCCGCGGGCGCTGAACGTTAGCCGTGGCGCTGGAGCTCCCCGCGAACGAAGCCAATTTGGGTAAAGGGCGAGCGCTATTGTCTGCGGCGGGCAGCACGTGGGAACTTCTTTCCGATCGCCGGTGCTGGCAGCGTGGTGTGAGAGCAGGATCAGGCCCCGGGTGCTGCAGTTCCCTGTCCCCAGCCCCGCACACCCCCGTTCCCAATCCTGCACCCCCCCGTCCCCAATCCTGCACCCCCCCGTCCCCAATCCTGCACCCCCCCTGTCCCCAATCCTGCACCCCCCCGTCCCCAATCCTGCACCCCCCGTCCCCAATCCTGCACCCCCCCGTCCCCAATCCTGCACCCCCCCGTCCCCAATCCTGCACCCCCCGTCCCCAATCCTGCACCCCCCCGTCCCCAATCCTGCCCCCCCGTCCCCAATCCTGCACCCCCTGTCCCCAATCCTGCACCCCCCCGTCCCCAATCCTGCCCCCCCATCCCCAATCCTGCACCCCCTGTCCCCAATCCTGCACCCCCCCGTCCCCAATCCTGCCCCCCCATCCCCAATCCTGCACCCCCTGTCCCCAGTCCTGCACCCCCCTCTCCCCAATCCTGCACCCCCCCTGCCCCCAGCCCCGCACACCCCCGTTCCCAATCCTGCACCCCCCCTGTCCCCAATCCTGCACCCCCTGTCCCCAATCCTGCACCCCCCCGTCCCCAATCCTGCACCCCCCGTCCCCAATCCTGCACCCCCCCGTCCCCAATCCTGCACCCCCCGTCCCCAATCCTGCACCCCCCCCGTCCCCAATCCTGCACCCCCCCGTTCCCAATCCTGCACCCCCCGTCCCCAATCCTGCACCCCCATTCCCGCAGCCCCACACCCCCCAGCTCCCAGGAGGATTTGGGAGCACCCCGGGGCCCATGGCCCTTTGTGGGGTGCCGCAGAGATTCGGGACCTGCCCCGTCCCCATTGGGACAGCGGGATGGGGGGGGGGGGGGGCGGAATCAGCCCGCCCCCCAGCCCCACCTCAGACTTTGGATGCTGCCCCCCACAACCCCCAGCCCCCTCCTTGCTCCAAAGAGCCCGGCCTACGGGGTGTCCTTGAAAGGGGGGTAACCCCCCCCCCCCCCAAACCACCCCCCCCAAGGGACCAAAATCCACCGTCTGAGCCCCCCCCAAGGGAAAAACCCCAAGCCAGGAGCCGGCGGAGCCGCGGCGCAGCAGCGAAGGGGTAAAAATAGCGGCGAGCAGCGGCCGAGGCGGCGCACGAGGAGCCCACGCGCCGCCTGCGTGCACCAGGGAGGAAGAGGCCCCGCTCCTCCTCCTCCTCCTCCTCCTCGCTCCCCGGCCTGTGGGGAAACTGAGGCACGGAGAGAAGGCTCAGCAGCGGCTTTGGGGCCCTGGGGTTGCAGAGGTTCCCCCCTGTCAGACTGGGGGGGGCAGCTCCCCCAGCCCCGTGCCCAAATCCCCCCCGTGCCCGAACCCCCGGCCGTGGGAGGGGGGGGCACGGCCGGGGTTGTTCCCAGCCCCAAATTCCCCCTCGCTTGCCTCACCCCATTACTCAGCCCTGGCTGCCGGGGCTGTTATTTAGAGAGCACTTCTATTCCTTGAGGTGGGGCCGGATCCTTCCCTTTGTGCCCCAAGGGGGGGAACCTGGTGCCGTGGGGGCCCCGTGAGCCCCCCCCCACCCGAAGACGGGGCGCAGACCCCCGGAGCTGTGCGGGGAAATCGTCACCTCCTGGGGACCCCCCCGGACGGGGGCGGGGGGACACACATAGGGCACGACCCGGGGCATCTCTCAGCTTCGGGGACACCCCAAGGAAGGAAGAAAACGAGGGCTGGGGAGGGGGGGGGGGGCAAACAAAAACAACCATTGCAGCTTCACCGTTTCCAGCAGTTTTGGCACCGATTCCCACCCCGGCCCTTCAGCCCAGTGCCCCCAGCACCCTCTGGCTCCGTCCCCCCCGCAGCCCCCGGGGGACAAACGGGCACTGCCGTGCGCCCCCCCAGGACATCAGCACCCATCGCCCCCCCCCCCCAGGGACCCCTCAGCACCCCCAGCCCTACGGCGCGGGTTCAACGCTGCGTTTTTATTGCCCGGGAGCTGAAAAACAAAGCCATAAACAGGAACCTCCCCGGGGCGGGGGGGTCACGGCACTTCCCCAGCACATGAAGTTCTCGTGGGTGGCCCCCCCCGGCCTGTGGGGGTTCTGCCGGGTCCCCTCGTAACGCCAAAAATTCCTGTCCCCCCCCCCCAGCCCCCGTTTTTCTTGCTGCCGGTGCAGGAGCTGAGTTGGGCAGGGCTCAGCCCAGCACCACCAACTGCCCCCACTGGGGGGGGGGCTGGTTTTAGGGTTGCAAAAACCCCCGGGGTTGGGTTTTTTGGGAGGGGGCGCAAACCACATCCCCGAGACCCCCCCCCCACACCCCCCCGGGGGCTATGGGGTGGCTGCAGATAAATGGGGGGGGTGAATGGGGCCGTGGGGATGGGCCCCCCCCCCCCCCCAAAAAAAACCCCACATTGCAGCCTCCTGCTCCTGCACCCTACGTTGGGTGGGGGCAGCTCGGTGCCATTTGTCCCCCCCCCAAAGGTGGTGGCATAGGCCTGGGGGGGGGGGGCAGGGGGACAAGGGACAGCCAAACCCACGCACGGATCCTGGCACCCTGTGGGGTGGGGGCCGCTGGGGCTCCAAGGGACCCCCCCCCCCCGGCACCGGGAACCCCACCATGGGTGCAGCAGCACCCACCCCGTGCGCCCGGTGGGTGCCACATGCCCCCCCCCCCCGCACGCGGCCGGGGAGCTCGGGGGCACCCGCGTGTGAGCGATCCTGGGGTGCTGGGGCAGAAAGCTCCCAGCCCAGCCCTGCACCTTGGGGGGGGTGCTTGGGGCCCCCACCCTGCCGCTCCCAGCACCCAAGGGTGCCCGGCCTCCGCTACGGGGCACCCATAGGGGTCAAAGAGTCATGGGGGGGGGGGAAAAACGTGGCTGCGGGGCAGGTCCCGGCCCCCGCCAAGCCCATCACGCCACTCCACAACAGCAGGTGAAGGCGCCAGCAACCCTACCATAACAACAGGCTGCTCACGAGCGGCGCTCACGAGACCCTACAATAACAATCCGCCCAGGTAGGGCGATCCCAGGGCGCTGGTTGGCAAACAACCCTACAATAAATAAATAACCAGCCCCGCGGGCCCAGCAGCTCCGCGCCGGCTGGGGGGGCGGCGGGAGGGGTCGGGGGGTCCCTTGGTTGGGGTTGGAGGCGTTTGGGGGGGGACCCCAAGGTGGGGGGTCCCTGGAGGCGTTTGGGGGGGTGACCCCAAGGTGGGGGGGGGACACACACCCCGGCAGCCCCTCGCCGTGCTGGGGACGGGGGGGGGGGACGCGGCCGTCCCCGTTGCGCTGGGCCGGTTGGGACCGATCCTGCCAGCCCCGTTCTGACCCCGTGCGTAAGCAGGCTCGGGAACGGGACGTGCCGCGCCTGGAGCGGGGCGAGATGAGCCGGGGGGGGGCTGCACGGGCCGGGACCCCCCCGCACAGGTGGCTGCAGGGGGGTCCCTACCCCGCGACCCCCTCCCCGCCCCCATTCTTTTCCCTCCCGCTCGCCCTTCGCCAGTACAAACCAGTGCTGGAACTGGTGCCGCCCCGCTCCGGCCCCGCTCGTTTTGTCGCAGCCGGTGCCAGGCACAGCCTGGGGGAGGTGGGGGGGGTCCCCCTGCAGGGACGGGGTCAGCTCGGGACCCCCCCCTTTTTCAACCCCCCCCCCCCCATCCCAAAAAGCTGGAGGCCGCAGGACGAGACAAGAAAAACCCCAACTTTAATCCACCCAAATCGGTAAAAAAAAGCTCCAAACGTTAAAAACCTGCCGTGAAATGGGGGGGGGGGGGGGGGGGCAAGGCCCAGAAAGGGGCCCTTTTCCCCCAAAACGGCACAGGGCGAGCCCGGGGGGGGGCCCACGGCCGCCCCCAGCCCCGATCCTTCCCCCCCCCCAACGCTAAAACCAAACGGAGCCCATTAAAACCTGCCCCCGTGCCCCCCCTCCCCCCCGCAGGGGTTCGGGCCCCAAGGGACCCCCGAGCTGGGGGGGCAGCGGGGTCACCCCCCCCCCCCCAAAAATTA
Organism: Anser brachyrhynchus; assembly: GCF_964034855.1. Taxonomy (NCBI): domain Eukaryota; kingdom Metazoa; phylum Chordata; class Aves; order Anseriformes; family Anatidae; genus Anser; species Anser brachyrhynchus. The sequence continues at coordinate 1,398,346 of NC_137721.1, read as the reverse complement.
CCATCCCCGGGGGGGGGGCACCCGGTGCTGAGGCCGCGGCGCCCGTCCCTGGAGCACAAGTGCCACCTGCCGGCCGCCCTGACTGGGAGCACTGGGGTCCCCAGTACGGGGGTGTGCTGGGAGGCACTGGGACCCCCCCCCCGTGGGGGTGGGCTGGTGGGCGCCGGGCCCCCCCGATGTCCCGGGGCAGGGGGGGGGCTCAATAAACGGCCTCGTCCATGTTGTCGTCGCTGTCGCCGCCGAAGTCCTCCCCGTTGTCGAAGTAGGACATGATGTAGTCGGTCTCCTGGGGACGGGGAGAAGCCGTGGGGAGACCCCCCCCCGAAAAAAAACCACCCCACAACCGGGAGGTGACGACCCCCCCCCCCCCACCTCACCTCCTCGTGCTCCTCCTCGTCGTACTCCTCTTCCTCCTCTTCCTTGCCTTCCTCCTCCTCCTCCTTCTCCTCTTCCTCCTCCGACGTCACCTCCTCCTCCTTCTTCTCCAGGCTCTGGGGGCGCCGTTCACCCGTGAACCCCCCCCAAAAAAAACCTGCTGCCCCCCCCCCGCCCCCCCCCAGCATTAATTACAGGGGGGGGGGGCATATCCGAGCCTTCGGCCTCATTACCTCCAGCTTCTTAATGGCCTCCTCCTTGTCGAGCGCCACCCGCTGCTTGCTCTTGGGGACGAGGACGGTGGTCCCTGGGGGGGGGGGGGGGACGGGGTGGGGGGAGCGTCACCCACCCTGGGGGGGGGACACACACACGAGGGGGGGGCCGGGGCAGCGTGGGGTACTCACGGCCTTTCCGCAGCTTCCGCACCCGGATCTTCAGCTCCCGCGGCAGCCGCCTCCAGTCTGGGGGGGGGGGGAGCAGGGGCTGGATCAGCCCCCCCGTAAGCCCCCCCCCCAAAAAAAGTGTCCGTCCCCCCCCCAAAAAAAAACCACGCACCTGGGTTCCAATCGATGGCGCCGTCAACGGGGCTGGAGACCTGGTACTTGTCCGAGTAGCGCTCGATGTCTGCGGGGCGGGGGGGGGACGTCAGCGGGGTCGCGCTTTGGGGTGAGGGGGGGGGTCCCCAAATCCCCCTCCCCCAGCCCCGTACCCCTGCGGGGCGCCCCGGGTTTGATGAAGTAGGGCAGGTTCTTCATGGCGCCGCGCAGCTCCTGCTTGAGGGCCAGCATGTACTCCAGCTCCTCGCCCCCCGGCAGCGGCACCGGGCGGTACTCCACGGGCTGCGGGGACACGGGGCGGGATGGGACGGGATGGCACCCCGCCTGGCACCCCGCCTGGCACCCCACTGGCACCCCGCCTGGCACCCTGCCTGGCACCCCGCCTGGCACCCCAATTGTCACCCCGCCTGGCACCCCACTGGCACCCTGCCTGGCACCCTGACTGGCACCCCGACTGGCACCCTGACTGGCACCCCGCCTGGCACCCAACTGGCACCCCGCCTGGCACCCAACTGGCACCCCGCCTGGCACCCCAATTGTCACCCCAACTGGCACCCCAATTGTCACCCCGACTGGCACCCCAATTGTCACCCTGACTGGCACCCCAACTGGCACCCAATTGTCACCCCAACTGGCACCCCGACTGGCACCCCGACTGGCACCCAATTGTCACCCCAACTGGCACCCCAATTGTCACCCTAACTGGCACCCAATTGTCACCCCAACTGGCACCCCGCCTGGCACCCCGCCTGGCACCCAACTGGCACCCAACTGGCACCCCAATTGTCACCCCGCCTGGCACCCCGCCTGGCACCCAACTGGCACCCAACTGGCACCCCAATTGTCACCCCGCCTGGCACCCCACTGGCACCCCACTGGCACCCCGACTGGCACCCAACTGTCATCCCAACTGGCACCCAATTGTCACCCCAACTGTCACCCCAACTGTCACCCAACTGGCACCCCAATTGTCACCCCGACTGGCACCCGACTGGCACCCGACTGCCATCCCAATTGTCACTCTGTCACCCCAATTGTCACCCCAACTGGCACCCCAACTGGCACCCAATTGTCACCCCAACTGGCACCCCAACTGGCACCCCGCCTGTCATCCTGCCACCCCAAATGCCACCCCAATCATCACCCTGCCTGCCCTCCTGTCACCCCAACTGTCACCCCGACTGCCACCCCGGCTGCCATCCTGTCACCCTGCTTGTCACCCTGACTGCCATCCTGGCACCCCAACTGCCACCCTGTCCCCCCAGCTGTCACCCCGACTCCCACCACCCCAAACGTCACCCTGCCTGCCACCTCGACTGTCACCCCGGTAGGCGTGCCAGCTGCCATCCTGTCACCCTGACTGCCATCCTGGCACCCCAGTTGTCACCCCAATTGCCACCCCGACTGTCACCCTGTCCCCCCCAGTTGTCACCCTGACTGCCATCCTATCACCCACTTGTCGCCCCGACTGTCACCCAAGTTGTCACCCTGACTGTCACCCTGTCCCCCCACTTGTCACCCCAACTGCCACCCCACTTGTCACCCCAACTGACATCCTGTCACCCCACTTGTCACCCCAACTGCCACCCCCCCCAGCCGCCACCCAACCGTCCCCCGGGGGGCTGCGTGCGATGACCCCAGCAGGCCCCAGCCCCGCGCCCCGCTGTCGGGGGGACCCCCCCAGCCCCCCAAACTCACCGGGAAGAGGGGGGAGGGCTGCAGGGTGGGGGGGGGCAGCGCGTCCCCCTTGCCGATGCCCACGGCCTCCACGTTGAAGGTCAGCTGCCCGCGGCCCCGGCCCCGGCCTCGGCCCGCCATGGTGGGGGGGGCACGGAGCCGGGGGGGCTGCGGGGGGCACAGAGCAGGGGAGGGGGTAAAGGGGGGGGGAGACAGGGGGAGGGGAACCCCTAAGGGATGGGGGGAGTGGGATGGGGCACCCCTGAAAAGGGAGATGGGGGGGGGAAGCCCTAAAAAGGGATATGGGGAGGGCACCCCTATAGGGATTTGGGGGGTAATGGGGCAGGGCGCCCCTAAAGGGATATGGGGGAACCCCTAAAGGGATATGGGGGGGAATGCGATGGGGCACCCCTAAAAAGGGAGATGGGGGGGTAATGGGACGGCGTACCCCTAAAGGGATATGGGGGGGGGGGGTAATGGGATGGGGCACCCCTAAAGGGATATGGGGGGGAATGCGATGGGGCACCCCTAAAAAGGGAGATGGGGGGGTAATGGGACGGCGTACCCCTAAAGGGATATGGGGGGGGGGGTAATGGGATGGGGCACCCCTAAAGGGATATGGGGGGGGAATGGGATGGGGCACCCCTAAAAAGGGAGATGGGGGTGGTAATGGGACAGGGCACCCCTAAAGGGATATGGGGGGGGCAGCCCTAAAGGGACGTGGGGGGGAATGGGGCAGGGCGCCCCTAAAGGGATACGGGGGGGGCCCTAAAGCACACGGGGGGGGCCCTAAACAGGGACACGGGGGGGCGGGAACGGGACGGGGCCCCCCTAAGGGACACGGCAGGGCTGGGGGGGGGACGGGGCCCCCCTCAGGGCCCCGGGGCCGCTCCCCCCGCCTCCCCCGCCCCCCCCGGCCCCCCCCGGTGCCGGTGCCCCCCCTCCGAGCTCGGCCCCGTACCTCCAACGCGCATGCGCCGCCCCGCCACGTGCGGCCGGGGGGGGGAGGCTGCGGAAGGGCGAGGGCCGCGCTGATTGGTGGGAGACGGGGCCAATCAGAAGGCGGAGCGGGGAGAGGGGCGGGGAAAGGGGCGGGGCTGGGGCGATGAATGGGGCGGGGAGGGGATGAATGGGGAGGGGGGAATGGGGTGAATGGGGTGGGACGGGGTGAATGGGGTGGGGATGGGGACGGGGTGAATGGGGTGGGATGGGGTGGGATGGGATGGGATGGGATGGGATGGGATGGGATGGGATGGGATGGGATGGAGGTGGGATTGGGATGGGGATGGGATGGGGATGGGATGGGGATGGGGATGGGATGGGGATGGGATGGGATGGGATGGGATGGGATGGGATGGGATGGGAATGAGCTGGGCTGGGCTGGGATGGGATGGAGGTGGGATGGAGGTGGGATTGGGATTGGGATGGGGATGGGATGGGAATGGGGATGGGGATGGGGATGGGATAGGATGGGATGGGAATGGGATGAGATGGGAATGGGCTGGGCTGGGCTGCGATGGGATGGGATGAGGACAGGATGGGGATGAGGACAGGATGGAGTTGGGATGGGATGGGATTGGGATTGGGATGAGGGTGGGATGGGGATGGGATGGGATGGGATTGGGTTGGGAATGGGATTGGGTTGGGAATGGGGTGGGATGGGGATGAAGGACAACTCAACAGTGGCTGGGTGCAGGGATAAAAATCAGGCTGAAGAAAGTGAGGGGAAGAGGACTGGGCAGAAGGGGGCTCCCTGTCCCAGCACCTCAGCCCCGTGGTGCCCACCCACCTGCCCCACGGCCCCAGCCCCGCTGCCCTGGGGCGCCTCAGCCTCGCAGCGTTGCAGGATCCAGCCGTGCTGACCCGCAGCCCCTGTGGCCATCGATCGCCCCATGGCCCCAGCCCTGCTTTCCCGCAGCCCCCAACCCACCGTCCCGTGCCCCCGCCTCCCTGCTGTCCCAGGGCCTCCTGCCCCACGGCCCCCAGCCTCCTGGGGCCTCCTGTCCCACTGCCCCATACCCCCCTGCCCCGCTACGCTCTGCCCCCTAACCCCACTGCCCCACGGCCCCCCAGCCCCGCCGCCTCGCGCCCCCCAGCCCCGCTGCGCCGGGCCCCATCGCCCTTCCCGTCGCACCCCCGCGCAGCGCAGGCTGCTCGGCGCAGCGGCTTCGGCGCTGGCTCCGCCGCCGCCGGGTGATTCATCCCCATCCAGCCCTCCCCGCGCCAGGAGCTGCCAAAAATAGTGATGCGGGGAGGGGGGGGGGGATAAACCCTCCAAATAACCTCCCCTGCCTCCTTCCCCCTCGCGAAGCCCGCGGCCGGCCGGGATGGCGGCCACCGGGAGATGGCCCCGGCACCTCCATCGCCCCGACACCGGGGACCCCGGGGACCCCGACGTGGCGCTGGGGGATGCCACGCTCCGGTTACCACGGTAACAGAGAAAGGCAGGGATGGAGGGATGGGGGGGGGGGGTCCCTCTCTGATGGGGGGGGCTGGGAAGGGATCGCCCCCCCCGGCCCCCCCCAGCAGGGACGGGACATGCAGCCCTAAGCACCAGGCCTGGGCACGGCTGCAGCCGGCATCTCGCTGGGGGGCCGCTGGCAGCCAGGCTTGAAAATGGGGGGGGCGCGGGGGGGGGGGGCCTGGTGGTTTCTTCCCCATTTTCCTGGCTGGCCGGAGAGCTGAGGCTGAGCCGCAGTAACCATGGGAACCATGCAGGCAGGGGATGCGGGAGGGGATTGGGGAACGGGCAGGGGATGGGGGGGATTGGGGGTACGGGGAGGGGATGGGATGGGGGGTGTCAGGGGCACGGGCAGGGGATTGGGGGATTTGGGGGTGTGGGGAGGGGATGTGGGGGTGTCAGGGGTATGGGCAGGGATGGGGGGGTGCACGGGGGGATACGGGGCGCAAGAAGGGGGTGCAGGAAGGGGGACAGGGGATTTGGGGGGTATGGGAGAGGAGACAGCAGGGCTGCAGGTGGCTGCAGGTGGGGGCCCGGAGGGGTAGAGGGGAAGGGAAGGAGGGTGGAGGAGGAAGGGGGCCCTGGGGATTTGGGGCCGCAGGCACCGCGCAGGGAGGCGGGCACAGCCCGAAGGCAGTGGCAGAGATGCCCCGGGGCTGCAGGGCACCGGGGGCTGCGCGGTGACAGCTGGTCACCTCCCCGGGAACTGTCCCCTCCGCGGACCCCATCAGTGCCCCCCCCCCAAGCCTGAGCAGCCCCCCAGCCCCGGGGGGAGCACAGGAGGGGGGCAGCGACCATGGCAGCTGGGGAAACTGAGGCAGGGAGCTGTGACTGCCGGCGGGGAGGGATCGGAAGGGTTTCAATGCATAGCGCTAAGTGCGCGCCGCTCCTGCCCCCCCCAGGGCCACGCGACGTCCCTGTGCCGCGTCCCCCTGACGCCCCGGGAACGCCACACCCACGTGCCGGCCCCGCTCCGTGTCCCGCTGCGGTGAGCGCGCGATGCTCCAGGACCACCCCGTCCCCGCTCCGTCCCCTCGCCATTCCCCGCTGCCATAGGCACGCGATGCTCCGGGCTCCTCGGCACCGCCGCGCGCCGTCCCGGTGGCCCTGAGCGTGCGATGCCCAGCCCCGTGCGCCGCCCGCCCGGGGCCGCGGCGCCTCCTGGCCTGGCCATGCTGCCCGCGGACGGCTCGGCGCTGCTGCGGGCCGTGGCCCAGGGCAAGTTTCGCCTCACCCGGCTGCTGCTGGAAGGGGGGGCCTACATCAACGAGGGCAACGCCGCGGGGCAGACGCCGCTGATGGCCGCGTGCCGGGCTCGCTACGCCGACCCGCTGGAGCAGCCCCGCATGGTGCGCTACCTCCTGGAGAACGGCGCCGACCCCAACATCCCCGACAAGACGGGCAAGACGGCGCTGATGCACGCCTGCGCCGAGCGCGCCGGGGCCGCCGTGGCCGCCGTGCTGCTGGCCCACGGCGCCGACCCCAGCGCCCGCGACTACGCCGGTGCCTCCGCTCTGGTTTACGCCATCAACCGGGGCGACCGGGAGACGCTGCAGGCGCTGCTGGACGCCTGCAAGGCGCAGGGCAAGGAGGTGATCATCATCACCACCGACACATCGCCCTCGGGCACCAAGACCACGCGGCAGTACCTGAACTCGCCCCCCTCGCCGGGGCTGGAGGAGAAGCGCTCGCCGGCGCTCTGCATGTCGCCCTCCGACATTGAGGTGCGCACGGCGGCCTCGCCGGCGGGCAGCGAGAAGGAGGAGGAGCGGGACGTCTTCCGCTTCCCACCGCCGCCGCCGCCGGCCGCCACCGCCATGCCGGAGCCATCCCGCGCCCGGGGACGGCCGCTGAAGCGCCTCAACTCGGAGCCCTGGGGGCTGGTGGCCCCGGGGGTCGAGGCGTCGCGGGCCCCCCCCGGAGCGTTTGGCCCCGGGGCTGGAGGAGCTGAGCCTCGGCACGCGCCCCCGGCGCCACAGCGTCGAGGGCAGGGAGGCCGCGGGGCTGGCGGGGGCGGCCTGGGCCGAGCGGGTGCCTCCGGCTTGCCCCCAGCCGCTGGCACGGCGCAACACGGCCCCCGAGGCGGCGCGGGTCAAAGCGGGGCGCCGCGAGCCCCCCGACCCCGAGGGCTGCCCCTGGCCCCCCTCGCCACCCCCCTCGCCGGGGCGCGGGCGGCGATGCGCGGCCTCGGCCATGCCGCTGCCGACCCCCGAGTCCCCCCCTGGTGCCCGCCGCCGTGCTCCCGGCTTGCTGGAGCGCCGCGGCTCCGGCACGCTCCTGCTGGAGCCCCTGGCCTCGGGGCGCGCTGGCTTCTTGCCCCCCCTGCACGCCGGCCCGCACCCCCCCGGCCCTCGCGGGCTCCCGGTTCCCGGCTCGCCCAAGGGCCGCCGCAAGCTGCTGCGACGCCACTCGATGCAGACGGAGGAGATGCGGCTGCTGGCCAACTTCCAGAGCGCCCTGAGCCTGGAGCCGGGCACCTAAGGGCCCCCCACGGCCTCCCCAGAGCGATGCCCGCAGCGTCCCTTCCCCTACCCACGTGCGCTGGCCCGGAGGGGGTCCCGGTCCCGGTCCTGGCTGCCACGGGGACACCCCGTGAAGGGACCGCGCTCGTGGGCTGCCGTCCTCTCACCGTGGTGGCCATGAATCCGCCAGGGCAGCGGGGGCTGCGAGAGCGGAGAGCCCGACGGCACAGGCACAGGCGTGGGGCTCCCCGGGCAGGCTGGTGGCAACGTTCACTCTGAACCCTACTGATGACTGCGGGGGTCCACGAAACAACTCTTCCATTGCTGCCGCTGGCAGAAACTTTGCACGTTTTTTCAGGAGCTGGCGTCCCCCGGCTCCCTCGCATCTTCATCCCGCTCCTTCCTCCCCCCCGACCCCAGCACCGCTTCTCCCCGCGGATCTCAGCGGCAGCAGCTGACAACCAGACCGCGCTCCACACAAACCCATCTCCTGCTCCGCGTCGGCTGAGGCCCTGCCCCCCCCCTTTTAGGGCCAGCGTTTTGGGGTGTCCCCGCTGGTCACACGCTGCTCGGGGCCGGGCGTGCTGAGCAATAACAGCCGCGGGACGCCCGTGTCCCAGGACAGCCCCTTCCCGGGGTGTGTGGGGGGTCTCTCCCCTGGTTTTGGCCACAGGGACACCCACGCCCCCTGCGTGCTGGGCGGGGGTGTTCCCGGGGGGGAGCGGGGATGGGGATGGGGACACGCTGCCAGCATCCCCACGAATAAAGGCCCGGCACGGCTCATCCTGGCTGCGTGGTTTTGGGGGTCTGGGGGGATGGGGTTGGTTGGGGATCACCCTGAGCCCCCCCAGGGGCACTCCGGGGCTGTGGGGCACAACCAGGCCCTGCCCAGAGGTGCCCCAGCTCCTGCCCTCCCAAGGGGGCTGCGGGGTGGGGTGGGGTGGGCGCAGCGGGGCAGCACGAGGGGCGCCGGGGTGCCTGGGTGGCGGTGGGGCTGGGAGCCAGCGCGTCCGGGCACCGGGGTGCGCGGGGGCTGCACCTCTGGGTGCCAGCACCTCTGGGTGTCACCACATCTGGGTGCCAGCACCTCTGGGTGTCACCACATCTGGGTGTCACCACCTCTGGGTGCCAGCACATCTGGGTGCCAGGGTGCGTGAGGGCTGCACGCCCGCGCCTTGGCACACCTGGGCACCAGGGTGTCCAGGGACCGCACATTTGTGTCACCACGTCAGGACACGGGGGGGGGGGGGGTGCATGGGAACTGCACATCTGGGTGCCCACACACCCGGGCATCGTCACATCTGGGTGCCATGGGGGCGCAGGGACCACCCAGCTGGGTGCCCATGCACCAGGGTGCACAATTCCTGCACAGCTGGGTGCCCGCACCTCTGGGCACGGGCTGTATAAGGACCGGCACGTTTCGGTGCCAGCCCCCCTGGGTGCCAGCACCTCCAGCGAGGGGCCCCCGAAGGGCTGCACCAGCACGGGGGGAAGGCTGGGGGACGGCGGGGGGGGGGGTCCTGCCCCTACAAACACGGTGTGGCTGTGCCAGGGGGGGCTGCGTCCTCCCCCACAGGCCCCCACGGTGTCCCCACGGGGACGCGGCAGCCCCACGGGTGGGCTCGGCTCAGCTCCAGCTGCGACGGTGCCGGGGGCAGGCGGAGGTCAGCCGGGACCCCCGGCGGGGACCCCAGCCCCAGGGGGCTGGGGGGGGGAGGATTCAGCCCCCGCAGGGCTGTGTCGGAGCCCGCGGCCTCCCGGTGAGGCTGAGGCTGAGGCTGAGGCCGGCCCTGCCCGCAGCGGGAGGCTGGGCTGAGCCGGGCGCTGGCGGCACCGGCTGCGGCAGCACTGCAGAGCGGTACCGCAGCGGGGCTGGGCTGGGGACGCTGCCGGGGGACACTGCTGGGGTTGGGGACACTGCTGGGGCTGGGGACAGCACCCTGGGGCGCTGCTGGGGCTGTGGGGACACTGCTGGGGCTGTGGGGACACTGCTGGGGCTCTGGGGACACTGCTGGGGCTGAAGGGACACTGCTGGGGCTGTGGGGACACTGCTGGGGCTGGGGACATCACCATGGGGCACTGCTGGGGCTGTGGGGACACTGCTGGGGCTCTGGGGACACTGCTGGGGCTGGGGACAGCACCATGGGGCACTGCTGGAGCTCTGGGCATGCTGCTGGGGCTGGGGACACTGCTGGGGCTGTGGGGGCACTGCTGGGGCTGGCGACAGCACCATGGGGCACCGATGGAGCTCTGGGGACACTGCTGGGGGTAGAGAAGGCGCTGGGGTGGGTGACGCCACCGTGGGGACACTGCTGGGGACCCAGGGGCAGCCCCCAGGGACAGACGGACACGAGGGGGAGCAGCACGGGGGGGCTGCACTCTGGGGATGTGGGACACGGGTGGCAGCAGCGCCTCCAGGAACACCCCGGGGGCTTTATTTTGATTCCCTCCTTGGCACGGGAACCAGCCCGTGGGGGGGGGGAACCCCCCACGTGCCCCCTCGGTTCTTCCTCATCCTCCGCAGAGCTCCGGGGACAGGAGCAGGGACGGTGCCCACGCGTTGGCTCGGCCCCTCCGTGGAACACGGGGAGGGGGAACGGGGCTGGCCACAGCCCCCCCCCCCCCGCTGCCGGGACCCCCCTGCTCTGCCCCGGGGTGACCTGGGGGCTCCCCCACCCCCTGCAGGGCCACCGCGGCGGCTGAGGAGGAGGAAGGAGGACGAAGGACACCCGCAGACCGTCCCAGGGAGTGCTGAGAGGAGGCGATGCCAGCGGGATGGGCGCCCAGCCTCATCCTGCTGCACCCTGAGGGCTCCTCGGGGTGAGCTGCTGCACCCCTGGGTGCCCCCAGAGCCCGTCGGTGCCCAGGGCGGGGGGACGAGGCCGCTGTCCCCAGGTCACGGCTCCTTTATGCACCGGCACCCGAAGCACGAGGCCCCCCGGGTGGGCGCAGTCGCTCGGGGCCCCCCGGGGGCTGAGACCTGACGCGGCTCGAGGCAGCGGAGCAGGAGCCCTGCCGGGAGCACCGGGCCGAGCCCCGAAGATGCTCAGCACCACCGCGTCCTCCCACGGCACCACCACAGCCCGGGGGGGCCAGCCTCAGCGCGGCGGCCCCCGAATCCCGGCCCGGTACCGAACGGCATGAACGGCACCGGCGCGGCGGGGAACCGGAGCTGCGGGGGCGGCGGCGAGGAGCCCCCCCCGCTGCCCACCTTCTCCACCGCCGCCAAGGTGCGCGTGGCGCTGACCTGCGTCCTCTTCCTCTCCTCGGCTTGCTGCAACGGGGCCGTGCTCTGGGCGGCCGCCCGGGCTCCCCGCCGGCGCCCGCCCCGCGTCCGCCTGCTGATGGCGAACCTGGCGGCGGCCGACCTGCTGGTGACGGTGGTGGTGATGCCGCTGGACGCCGCCTGGAACGCGACGGTGCAGTGGTACGGCGGGGACGCGGCGTGCCGGGCGCTCATGTTCCTCAAGCTGGCCGCCATGTACGCCTCGGCCTTCGTCACCGTGGTCATCGCGCTGGACCGCCACGCCGCCATCGTCACCCCGCTGGCGGTGGGCCGCGCCGAGAGGAGGAACAAGGCGATGCTGAGCGCCGCCTGGGCGCTCAGCGCCCTGCTGGCCCTGCCCCAGGTGGGCGAGCCCTGGGGTTGTGGGGCAGGACGAGGCTGCCAAGGTGCCTGGCGTGCCGGGCACGAGGATGATGATGGTGACGGTGACGGGGGAAGGCCACTGATGGCCCCGTGTGCCCCCACAGGCATTCGTCTTCCACACGGTGAGCCGGTCGCGGCCCCGGCGCTTCGTGCAGTGCGCCACGGTGGGCAGCTTCGCGGCGCACTGGCAGGAGACGCTCTACAACATGTTCACCTTCGCCTGCCTCTTCCTGCTGCCACTGCTCGTCATGGTGCTCTGCTACGGCCGCATCCTCGCCGCCATCTCGGGCAGGATGAAGGAGGCCGGCGGTGAGCGCGGGGGCTGGGGCCGGGCTCCGCCACCGCCTTTTTCTTCTCTTTTTTTTTTTTCCTTCTTCTCCGTTTTCCCCTCGGCACTGCCCCTTCCTTTCTCCTTCTCCCTTGCCTCGCCCGTCTTTCCGTTCCCGTGCACTTCAGCGACCCCAAATCCCCCATCCCCACTCAGGTCCCCAGCCCTGCCCAACGCTTCACTCCATCTCCCCGCTCCGGCCCCCTCTCCCCAGCTCATTAACCGTTAATTAACCCCGCGTATCACCCCCCCACACCCCCCTTTCGCTCCTTTTCCACCCCGCAGCCTCCTCCCAGGAGTTCCAGCTCCGGCGGTCCTACAACAACATCCCGCGGGCCCGGATGCGCACGCTGCGGATGTCCATCGCCATCGTGCTGACCTTCATCGTCTGCTGGACGCCCTACTACCTGCTGGGCCTCTGGTACTGGTTCTCCCCCGAGATGCTGACCCGCCAGAAGGTGCCGCCGGCCCTCAGCCACATCCTCTTCCTCTTCGGCCTCTTCAACACGTGCCTGGACCCGCTGGTCTACGGGCTCTTCACGGTGCACTTCCGCAGGGAGATGTGGCGCGCCTGCCGCTGCAGCCGCCGACGCCAGGAGCAGGACGCGGCGGCGGCGGCGCTCACCGGCTCCTTCCGCGCCTCCACCGCGCCCGGGAGGGCTGGCAGTAGTTTGGGGGGGCCTGGCAGTAGCCTGGGGGTGGCCAGCGGTAGCCTGGAGGGGGCCGGCAGCAGTCTTGGGGGTGCCGAGAGGCGCGAGCTGGGGGTGCTGGGCCGGAGGTGCGAGCTGTGCCGCCGGCGGACGGCGGAGAGCTTCATGTGAGGGGCGCCACAAGCGCCGCCGCTCGCGATAACCTCGGGGACTTTTCTCACCGTGAGCCCTCCTCGGGCCGCGGGGTGGCTCCGGGGGCACCTTTCCCCCGTGGCGCGGCGCGGGGGAGAGCGCAGGCGCCCACCTGGGCTCGCTTCACGCCGCGCCCGCTTTGTTTTGCCCCGCGGCCCTGCGCCGGAGGCCCGCGGCAGTTGGGGTTGGAGCGGCGGCAGCGAGCGTGAGGAGCAGCAAGCGACCGACACGTGCTGGGAGGAGAGGAAAAAGCCCCGGGGCAGAAATTCCTTTCAGGATGCTGCAGGGGCTCCTCCGGGGGGGAAAAAAGTAACACCCGACGCACCCCGCGGCTAAAAGCACGGGGAGGATTAAACGGAAACGGAGCCGAGGCACGCAGGGGCCCTGCTGGGCTGGGGACCGGCACGCAGCGAAATAAAGCTCGCTTTGCCCAAAACGCTTTAAAAAAAACCCAGCTTGCTCTGACGACCGGGCACGGCGACGCCGTGGCGATGTCATCGGCCGATTTCAGGCAACAGCATCAGCAAGGAGGCGCGGAAAGGCAACGTCTCGGCTACGGTTTCTGAGAACGTTTAATTAAGAACAAATAACGAGAGGGCAAGCTTACACAAAAGAGGAGTCATTTAAAAGGCGGTGAGCGACCAGGGGTTCGCCCGCTAACAAAGCCACCAGGGTCACCAACCCCCTCGGGAGGCTTAAGGAAAAAAGTGTGGGAAATAGAAAAAACTTCTCTCCAAAAGAAGAGCAGCCCGAACGCCAGGTGCACGGTCGGGCTTCCCAAAATGAAACAACCGAGAAATATTTAAAACAAAAAAACAAACAAACAAAAAAAACAAACGTTGTGGTTTGGTAAGAAACTGAGCTCAGGGGGCTACGTCCACCGCAAAAACGCGCGTGGAAGAAACCCCGGGGAGCTTCAGGTGCCGCTTCCTTGGGGCACCAGGAGACCCCGCGGGCAGCAGGCAGGAATTTGCCGCGGCCGCTCCTCAAACGCCCAGTCCCAAAATCACCCTCCCACCCCCTCCCCGGCCTCCCAGTTCCCTCCCAGTTCGGGCTCGTAACACGCGGGGCGGCGACTGGGATCCATCACCGGCGCCTCCTGTCCGGGCTCCTGCTCCGTCGGCGGCCGCCCCTGGAAGAGAGGCGAGGGCTCAGGGCACCTCTCGGCCCCTGGGGGGGTTGTTTTGCCCCCCGGGGGGCAGCATCTGCCCCTCTCAGCCCCGGGGGATTTGTTTTGCCCCCCGGTTGGGCAGCATCTCCCCCCGAGCAGCCCCGGAGCTGGTTCCCTTCTCCCAACACCCGGGGGTTTTCGCCCACCTCCCGCGCAGCCCGCGGGGCTCCCCCCCCCGGCAGCGCAAACGAACCCAATTAACTCCTCCCGACCCCGTCGCACTTTGGGGAAAGAAAACGCCGGTTCCGTCCCGCCACGGAGCCCCCTTACCTCCTTTTTCCTTTCGGGGGCCCCCTGACGAAGCACCAGTCCACGCTGATGGGCTGCCCCATCAGCTCCTGCCCGTTCAGCCCCTCCATGGCCGCCTGCGCCTCCTTGTAGGTCTCGTACTCCACCAGGGTGTACCCCTGCGGGCGGCAGGGGGAGCGGCGTGAGCCCAGATTTGGGGGGGCGAAATCCCCCCCCCCTCGAGCCCCGCGGGGGACGGGAAGCGCGCGGAGGCGTCGGCGCGCGCGGCCCGCCTACCTTCAGGTACCCCGTCCGCCTGTCGAGGTTGAGGTGGATGTTTTTTATCTCCCCGTACTCGGCGAACTTGTCGTGGATGTCTTCTTCCGTCGCCTCCTCGTGGACGCCCGTGACGAAGAGGATCCAGCCCTCCACCGCTGCGGCGGGGCGGGGAAGGGGGGGGGGAAGAGTTACCGGGGGTGGGGGGGGGGGGGCGAGTTCCACTGAAGGACCCCCCAAAAATCCATCTGGAAAGCCCCGGGGGTGCCGCGGTGGAACCGGGACACGCTGAACGGGGACGGGAATGGGATCTGGAGCCCCGCAGAGCGACGCCGGGGGCGTGCGGTGAATCCCAGCGGGGTGGGGAACGGCTCTGAAGACCCCCCCAGGAGCCCCCCCCCCGAACCCCCCCGCCCCGGTACTCACACCTCTGCGGGCCCGGCTCGTCGCCGTCCTGCTCCACGCTGTCGTAGTCCTCGCGCACGCGGGCCCGCGAGCCCTCCTCTGGGGAAGGGGGGAGAGGGAAAAATTGGGGAGCGCTGCCAGCACCGAACTCGCCGAAAGCCTTTAAACCGCCCCAAAAAGGAGGCGGGGCGGGGGTGGGGTGGGGGGACACCGGGCGGCTCCCGGTGCTCACCTGAGCCGAAGCCGCGTCCCTTGCGCTTCTTGGCCTTCTCCTTCAGCTTGTGGATGCTCTCTGCGGGACGGGGGCAGCAGGTGAGGGACGGGGGCTGTCACCGGGGGACCGGGGGGGGGGGGGGGGCCGCGGCCAAGCCCCGAGGGACCAGGACCGGGATCGGGATCAGGACCAAGGCCAGGATCAGGATCAGGACCAAGGCCAGGATCAGGATCGGAATCAGGATCAGGATTGGGACCGGGATCAGGATCAGGATCGGGACCGGGACCAGGACTGGGACCAGGATCAGGATCAGGATCGGAAGTGGGATCAGGATCGGGACCGGGACCGGGATCAGGATCGGGACCGGGACCGGGATCAGGATCGGGACCGGGACGAGGATCAGGATCGGGACCGGGACGAGGATCAGGATCGGGACCGGGATCAGGATCGGGACCGGGACGAGGATCAGGATCGGGACCGGGATCAGGATCGGGACCGGGACCAGGATCAGGACCGGGACCAGGATCAGGATCAGGACCGGGACCGGGACCAGGATCAGGACCGGGACCAGGACCAGGATCGGGACCGGGACCGGGACCGGGACCGGGACGAGGATCAGGATCGGGACCGGGATCAGGATCGGGACCGGGACGAGGATCAGGATCGGGACCGGGATCAGGATCGGGACCGGGACCAGGATCAGGATCAGGACCGGGACCAGGATCAGGATCAGGACCGGGACCGGGACCAGGATCAGGACCGGGACCAGGACCAGGATCGGGACCGGGACCGGGACCGGGACCGGGATCAGAATCGGGATCAGGACCAGGACTGGGACCGGGACCGTGACCGGGACCGGGAGCAGCGGCCGAGCCCCTCGGGACCGGGACCGAGACACCGGGCCCCGAACAGGCCCCGAACGGGCCCCGCCGCGACAGGCCCGTACCGGTTACGCCCCCCAGACCCGGGACCCCCGCTCCAGGCCGGTCCCGAGCGGAGGCAGCACCGAGCCGGGCCCGGCCCCGAGCCGCCCTCACCGTCGCCATCCTCGTCCATGGCGAAGTCCTCGCCGCCCGCCTCATGTAGATCCAGCACGTCCGCCATCTTGCCGCCCTCAGCCCCGCCGCCGCCGCTGCCGCCGCCGCGGTGCACGCCGGGAAGAGCGCCGGAAACGGGGCCCCGGAGCGCCGCGGTCGCAGGGCGCCGCCATCTTGGGGAGGGCGCCGCCATCTTGGGGAGGGCGCCGCCATCTTGGGGAGGGCGCGCGGCTGGGCGCCATCTTAGGGAGGTCAGCGCGGCTCGTCGCGCCCCAGCCGCCATGTTCGGAAGGGCGGGGGCGTCTGTCCCCCCAAAACGGGGGCCGTTATCCCTAAACCTGGGGGTGGCAGCGGCTGGCAGCCGGCACAGACCCCTCAGCGTGGCACAAAGCCCTCCCATGCCCCCAAAATGCCAACGTTGCCCCTACCTGCGCCAGCCACCTGAGGGGCCTGGGGACACGACGTGGCTGCCGGCCCTTCTGCCCCTCATGGCGCTGGCGTCACCTCGCTCCCCACACCGCCACCTCCCCACACCGCCACCTCCCCAAATTGTCACCGCCACGTCCCCAGCCTCCCCCCTTCCCAACCCGCCTCGCCTCACCCCGCTGCAGCCCCCCCGGGGCTGCCCCCCGCCATCACCCCCGCCAGGAGGCCGCCGTCGGCTCCTCACGGCCCGGCCGGGCAGTGGCCGCGCAGCCGAGCTACTTTTGGGTTGGTTTCCCGGGGAAACGGGGCTCGCACGAGCACGAAGTGGCCACGTCCGCACCGCTGGCCCTCGGCCCACCCGCGGTGGCGACGAAGGCCCCGGGCGCAGGAGGCCAGGCCCTGCACAAAAGGCAGAAAAAAGGGAAAAAAAGACCAAGATGGGGGGCAGGAGGAGCCCGGCTGCTGCGGGCCGGGCCTGCCAGGACACAAAGGGGGCCCTGGAGGGGGAGAAGGAGGTAAAAAGGACAAAAACAACAACAAAAATCCCATCCGAGGGCCAGGCCTGGCTGCAGCCCCAGGGCAGCGGAGCGGAAAGCACTTTCCCAGGCAGAAGAAACGCTGGAATTAAACGAGGACGAATGCGGCTTTAGTGAGGAACAGCCCAGAAAAGCCGTGCGCTTTCGGGGCCGTTACCAAACTGCGCTGCTCCTGGGGGAAGGGTTCAGAGAGATCCGGGAATGTTCTGCCCATCCTGCCCCGCGTAAACACAGAAAGCACCACGGCTACCCCAAAATCTATTGGTTTATTGTAGAAAATTATACGTACAAAAGGCAACGGTGTATTGAGCGCTAGGGCGTACAGAGAGGGGCGGGGACGGCCGGCGGAAGGTGATTTATCGGTGATTTATCGTGTCGGCGTTAATTACAGAGCCCGAGCAAGGAGAATCGCCCCGCCTGGGTGCCAGCGACGTGGGTGCTGGGGCTCAGATCGACATCCCCGAGGCTGAGGCGGCCGTGCCCCATCTGAGGCAGATTGTGCAGCTGCGTCCTCGCCCAGAGAGGCTGTGATGACCGCGGCAAACCCCAAAGCCCTCCAAGAACTCCCTGCGAAGCTCTTAGGGGCCTCGGAGAGCCGCAGCCGCTGCTTGCCGTGGCCCCTCGAGGCGAGAAAGCCAGGAGGGCGGCGCGGGACGGCGTTATCACCTTCCAAGGGGCTGAGGAGACCAAAAGCCACCCAGCAGCGCTGCCGAACCCATGTCACAGAGCATCAGCTTTTCCTTTTTCCTTCCCCCCGTACCTCCCCTGCTGCCAGGACGCCCCGCTTGCCAGAGGCGAGCTTTGACGCTGGAAGCGGCGCAACCCTCCCGGATTTGGTTGGGAGCCGCCGCTGGCAGCGGTAAGGCAGCTGCAGGAGCCCGTGTACAATTCCACAAGACACAGGAGCGGCGCGGAGACGTGGTTTGGTAAAAGCATTAAAATCCCTACGTGCAGAACCCCCCCCAGCACTGAGAGCAGCGCACACAGCGCAGGGTGGGGGCGGGGGGTCCCGTGGAAGTGCCAAGAGGTCAGGCTCCACGCGGAGCCAGGGCTTAAATCCAAATGCAACGTCTGGATGTTACCAGCCTGTAAAAAAAAAAACAAAAACCACACCACGAAACCTCCACGCCGTTAACAGTCACGTTTATAAACGCGTTAAACATTAGTAGTGTTGTGTAAAGAGGCTGCGTATAAAAAATATATATAAAAAAAACAAAAACCAAAACAGGATAGGCTCGTTAGGACAAGGATACAAAACTAGAAGACCTACAGATACCGCAGTTTGCTTCGTCTCCATCTCAGAACAAGACTACTGCTCGGAGATCCACGGGCCTCCGTGTTCAGCCGCAGTCCCAAAGGCTCTGCCTCCACCCAGCGCGTGGTCATGGGGGAAAGGAAGCGGCGAAAGCTCGAAGCCGAACGCCGCGCTGAGGCGGGAGGCCGTCCCCCGGCGATAAGCCCACCGGGGCGCCGCTGGCTCTTCTGGGCTGCTTCTTTGAGGAGGAGGCGGCGCAAGGCCCACCCTCGACAAGCGCCTGCTTCCTGGGCTGGGAGCGGGAGCGCTTCAGCGGCAGGACGGGCGGTTTTGATCTAAGCGCCGCGTGGATTTAGCGCCGACGCATATACGAAAAGGAATTTTTAAAAAAAAATAGTGCACGCAGGGGCCTCCTCTCAGCAAGGCTTGGTTGTTTTCCCTCTCGCCGCTGGCTGGCTCCGAAGCTCCGGCGGGGCTTTGGGAGCCTGCCTCGGAAAGGCCGAGCCTGCTGGGAAGCTGCTCGGGAGAGGACAGCGCGTCCTGCCCCTGTTCCTTGCAAGGTTTTCCCCAATTCTCCTCTCCTCCGCACGGCTCCACCGCCGCGCTGCCAGCCAAGCCGACCGTCACGGCGCCGCAGCGCCTCCGTAAGGACCCAGGGCCCAGCGGGAGGCTCCGGCGGGTCCAATTCTGCACCGACTGCCGGCCTCCCACCCCGGCCGGAGCAAAACCTCGCTTCTAAATCCCTCCTGGGTGCGCTTGGGGGGCACTCCCCACGCGGCGTTACAGGGAGCGCCCCTTGCTGCGCGCAGCAGGAGGGAGTTTTTGACAAAAACCCCGTTAACGCAGAGGCAAGAGGCGGAAGCAGGCGCGCACGGCCCGCAGCAGCTCCGAGGAACAGAAGCTCTGTGGAGGCAGTGCCGCGTCCCCGCAGTACCGACAAAAAGTGTTAGTGTTAGTGCTGGGAGGCTGCTTCCTTAAAAACAAAAAAACAATAAAAAAAAAGGGACAGGAGGAGCTCCTCAGCTCCGGAGCAGGTCTAGAAGCCAAGCGCTAAAAGGCAGAGGGATCCGTACGGGGGCGTTTTCGCTTGGTTTTTCTGCGAAATGTGCAAACGGGAAGAGGCCTTACGTGCTCCGAGCGACCCGCGACGACGGAACCCCGGTCCGGGCGGGGGCGTCAGCGGGGTCGGGGGGCCGAGGAGCACCCCGCGTACGGGAGCCTAGCAGCTGGAGGGGTGCGCGCCCCCCAGCTGGCCGGCCGCCAGCATCAGGATGTCTTTCTTCTCCTTGTGGAAACGCAGCTCCTTGCCGGCCAGGCGCGCCTCATCCAGCTCCCTCTCGGTCGAAGCCAGCTCTCTGGAAAGGGCCCCCGGGCTGCCCTGCTCCCGGTTCACCCAGTCCGTGGCCATCTGGTTGCGGATGTCGTCGTCCAGGGCGCGGTGGGAGTAGTGGGCCAGCACCTCCTGGCGGGGAAGGGACGCGCACGGGGCGGGGAGCTCAGGGAGGACGCAAAAGGCACCCGCGGGGCCGCGCGGCAGCGCCCGGCTCCCTTGCGCCGGCTCCGAGCCCGGCGCAGCTGGGGGAAGGGTGCCGGAGCGCGGCTCCGCACGCCCGCGCTCACCTGCCGCGAGCACTGCCTCTCCCGCATGGCCTTGAGGCTGCCGTTCCAGTGCAGCAGCTGGAAAACCGTCATCAGCTCCTGCGAGGGCGAGAGGAGCCGGTGAGGAGGGGACTCCCCCGATTTATCAAGCTAGCGTGGAGCAGGAAGACAAAAAGCCACGGGAACAGGGAGAGCGAAGGCAACGCCCGTGTCCCGCGAGCCAGGATGCGAGGGCAGAGCCTGGACAGGAATCCCTGTCCCAAAAGAGGGTAACGGAGGGGACAGGCCCTGCCCCGGGGACCTCGGCACCCTTCAGGCAGGGCTCCGTCACCCCGCAGCCTCGGGGCTTAGCCCTGAGCGGGCGGCAAGCCAGCGAAGTTTGCCCGCAGCAAAAACCCCAAACACGCGGCGCCGCAGACTTCAGGCGCCGGCTTTGAGAGGCGGCCAAGCCCAGAGCGGAGCCGTGGTCGAATCTGCCCCCTTTTAAAACGGCAGCTCCTCCGCAGCTCCGATCGGCGTGCTCGCAGCCAGCCACCCCGTAAAAAAACCGCCCCGAGCTACTTCCCAAGCCCTTCTTGAAATCAAAAGGCTTCAGGAATCCCAAATCATCGTCCCAACCGCGTCTCCACGTGCTGGGGCAGACGCTGCCCTCGCTGACAAGAGCTCGAAGGCCACCCGGCTCCACGACACGGCACCGGGCCCTGCAGACACCGAAACCCAGGCACAGGGAAGCCCAATCCCAAACGTTTACTGGCGTGCCAGCACCCAAAATCCCCGAGCTGTGTTCCGGGAGGAAGGCCCCCTTTCGGTTTTGAAGGTGAAGCCCTCCAGGCGCAGCTGGAAGACGAAGCCGGGCGCCCCCGCGAGGCGTGCGGCTGGGTTGGGGAGGGTACCTGGAACTCCAGCATGGATTTCCCCTTGTTGGACTCCAGCATGAAGCGGAAGGCGCCGATCCCGGTGTTGGGGTTGTCAGCCTCCTCCCGATTGCCCTGCGAGAGACGTTTCAGGCGGGGGCCGCCCCTCGGCTGCTCCCTGACCCCCCCTCTGCCACGTCCCCCCCCCCCCCTCGCCTCGGCAGCCCCGAGCCAGGTAAAAGCACTCAGAAGAGCACGAGGCCGTGCGGAGGGGGCAGCGGGATCGGGGCTAAAGCTTTAAAACCCAGAAGGCGCCGCCGAAACCCGAGGACTTCCAGCTGCAAAAGGGAAACGTGAGGTTCTCCCCCCCACACCCCATGCCCCCCACCCCCGCCGACCGCGGCAGCCTCACGTTGAAGGACGCCAGCGCCTCCGAGACGCTCTTCTCGATGAACTCGTCCGTGATGCGCCGCGAGGGGTGCTCGTTGAACACCGAGTTCATCAGCGCGATCTTCGCGGCGCTCCTCCGGGCTTCGGCCTTGGTCGGACAGAACTGGGGGTGAGGGGGGGGGGACAGAAAAGCGTTGTCAGAACGGGACGGCCCCCGGGGACCTTCCTGTCGCGGAACCCGAGGGAATTTTCTTTCCTTTCGGAGGCGTTCTTCGAAGCAAGCCCGCACCGAAACGCGGGCAGGAGCCCCTGCGGTCGCCGGCCCCTTGCCTTTCGGGCGAGGCGTTTGGGTTGGACGCTTTCCCCTTCCCAGAAAGGGGCCAAGGCCGTCCATCAGGCACCGCGATTCTGTTTCCCGGATTATTTTGGCAGCTTCAAAAGAGATTCAGGGGCGAACCCGGAGCCGTCACAAGGAATTATCGCCCTACCAAGTCATCCGAGCCGCATCCGATAAACGCGTCCCTCTGCCTAACCCCGCGAAGGATGACCAAGGACCAAAACGTACCAATTTTTTTTGGTTATTTGTTTCCCCCCCCAATACACCACGTCGTACACCTCGCTGCTGCAGAGCCCCGAGCCCGTCCCGCGCAGGGAACCCCGCAAATCGCCGTTTCCAGCCAAACCTTCCCCAAAACGAAGCCGGGGGGGGGGGGTTTACGGGCGCCACCGGGCCCCCTCACCGGCGGGTGTGAAGCTAACGAGGGGTGCACACCCTCCGTCGGCCTCATAACTGGAGCCAGCGGAACGTTTTTAGCCCACCCCAGAAGGACCGAAGGGTGCTAAATCCGTGGAGGAACGACCCCGAGGCCGCCCGGGTGGGGCTGGGGGAGGGAAACGGGCAGCAGGGGGGGGGCTGGAAGGCGGCGGCCGTACCTGGAAGCTGCCGAAGCAGCTGCCCCCCGGCAGCGTGACGTAGCAGACGTAGGGGGGGCTGCTGGAAGGCACCATCTCGTAGACCACCAGTGCCCCGTTCCTCAGGTCGGCTCCCCGCGACTGCTTCATCTGCCAGAACTCCTGCAGGGCCTCCACGACGTTCACTGCGGGGACACGAACAGGGTCGGGGTCAGGGGTGGGGGGGAAACGAGAGCCAGAAATGGGGTCGGGGTCAACGGTGGGGGGGAAAATGAGAGCCAGAAATGGGGCGGCAAAAACGTCGGCACATGCCAGTTCGACTCGAGCTCCCTCCTGCCCCGAGGATTTGACGGGTGGCTGCGGGAAAAACCCTCCAGCACGCCCCCTCCGAGCCTTTTCCACCTCGGCGGTCACTGCGGGTTACTTTTGAGCTCAGTTCCGGGGTGTTTTGTGGTTTTTTTTTTTGATTAAGCACGCCAGACAGGCGATTTTCCGCTGGAAACCGACAGAAAGCCGTGGGAACAATACCGGGGGGACGAGCGGAATCCCCACGCAGACCGATCCCCGTCCCGCACGAAATCCCCCGCCGGGAATTCGGAGACAAAACCCGATTCAGCAGCAGCTTCAGAGCCCGCAGCGACGGGCGCGCGCCGCCAGGCAGCGGCGGAGGCCAGCGACGAACGTTAATTACCCCCAAAAAAAACCCGCAGGAATTACAGCTCAGCGAGCCTGGAAAGGGGGGGGGGGCATGAAGAGAGCACCGGGAGGTCCGAGCCCAAGCTGACCCCAAACGGGCGGTTTTCAACCCATTTATTCGGCCCCTTCCTCCCGTGAACTCCGGGCCTTGGTGCCGCAACCACACGGGAGCGATGCCGGGGGCAGAGGCTGGTTGTCCCCCCCCCCAACAAACCTCACCGAGCTGCCAAAATCCCCCCCCCGAGGGGCACAAAGCGCTCGGTGCTGATGTGGCCCAAAAAGGCCCCAGACCCCCAAAAATGGGGGGGGGGAGGGAAAGGGAGGCAGGCATGGGGGGGGGGGCCCAAGGACCCCAGGGCAGGGGGGCAGAACATGGGTGGGGGAAAAAAATGGAGGGGGGGGGGTTCTCAGGGACCCCCCCCTTGGGGGTTGAACATGGGGGCTGCTTCCCAAGGACTCCTTGGGGGGGGTAAAGCATGGGGAGGGGGTCTCAGAGATCCTGTGGGGGGTGGAATATGAGGTGTGGGGGGGTCCGAAAGACCCCTCGGGGGGGGGGGAACACAGGGGGAGTTCTCAAGGACCACCGGGGGGGGCAAAAAGCAGGGGGCGGGGGGCAAAAAACGGGGTGGGGGCTTCCCAAAGACCCCGGGGGGGGAGGTCAGAACAAGGGGGGGGGGGGACAAAAAACGGGGGGGTCTTCCCAAAGACCCTGGGATGGTAAAACGGGGGGAGGGGGGGGGTCTCAAAGACCCCCGGGGGGGCAAAAAACGGGGAGTAGGGGGCAAAAAACAGGAGGCGGGGTTCCCAAAGACCCTCAGGAGGGGCAGAACGAGGTGGGGGGCTTCTTAGGGACCCCCGTGGAGGGGGGCAAAAAACAGGGGGGGCTTCCCAAAGACCCCGGGGGGGGCAGAAGAAGGAGGGGGGGGCAGAAGAAGGAGGGGGGGGGGAGCTTCCCACCGACCCCCCCCGTCCCGTCCCCCCCCCCCCCGCTCACCGCGGCCGTATCCCTGCGTGTGCTTGGCGAAGCTCCTCACCACCGCCTCCACCGCCTCCCTCAGCACGGCGGGCGGCCCGGCGCCGGCCGGGGGGGGCTGGGACAGCGCGGCGGGGCCCTGCAGCCCCAAGGCCGAGGGCAACGGCGGGGGAGGAGGCGGCGGAGGCCCCGCCGAGGCCCCGGCGAGGCCGGCCCGCAGGGAGCGCAGCGTCCCCACCCCCGGCTGCAGCCGCTGCGCCCGCACCGACTCCATGGCGGCCGCCGCCGCCTCCTTCTACCTCACGGGGCCCCGCCGAGCCGCCGCCGTCACTCAGCGCCGCGCCGGCCAATGGGAGCGCGGATCGCTTCATGGAGGGGGCGGGATGAAGAAGGCGGCGGCCAATGGGGGAGCGAGGGGGAGGGGGGGTGAAGGACGGAGGGGGTGGGTGGAGCAAAGAGGGGGTGGGCCAATCAGAAGGGCGCTGGAAGGGTTCGCCAATCACAAGTGAGGGGAGAGGGGTGGGGGCGGCCCAATCGCAGCGCAGGGCGGGCGGTGAGCGATGGGGAGAGAGCGAATCAAACGCGCGGCGCCGAGGAGGGGGCGGGGACTTAACCCTCACGGCCTTACCGAGCAGGAAAAAGGGGGCGGGGCAGCGAGAAATCGACCAATGAACGCGCCTGACGGCGGGATGGGGGCGGGGACCGCCACAACCGCCCACTCACAGCCTCTGTTTTCACCCAGAGGGGCGGGACCTCGCGGTGATCAGCCAATAGGGACGCAGCAGCGGCTCCGCGGCCTCTAGGCGGCGCTGCTCCCCCTCCCCTCCCGCTGCGGACCCTTTTTGTCCCTCGGCGGCTCCCGTCGCGGCCCCGGAAGTGGCGGCGGCGGCGGCGGGGCCCGGCCATGGAGCCCTGGGTGCGCTTCAGCGCCCAGAGCCAGGCCCGGGAGCGGCTCCTCAGGTGCGGCTCCGCCGGGACGGCCCCGGGACGGCTCCGGGACCCTCAGGGCGGCTCGGGGACCCTCGGGGGGGGTGGTCCCGGGGCCCCTCGGCTCAGCCGCGGGGCATCTCGCGGTGATCCCGGGCCTCTGGTGCCGGTCCCGGGCCCCTCACCTCGGCTCCGGGCCCCTCAGGGTGGTTCCGGGGCCCCTCTCGGTGGTCCCGGGGCCCCCCACGCTGGCCCCAGGCTCCTGATGCCGGTCCCGGGTCCCTCACCATGGGTCCAGGCCCCTCACGGTGGTCCCGGGCCCCCCGACGCCAGCCCCGGGCTCCTGATGCTGGCCCTGGGCCCTTTCTCGGTGGTCCTGGGCCCCCTGACGCTGGCTCTGAGGCCCTTCGAGGTGGTCCCGGGGTCCTGATGCCGGTCCTGGGCCCCTCACGGTGGTCCCGGGCTCCTAACGCCAGCCCCGGGCTCCTGACGCCGGTGCCGGGGCCCCTTTTCAGCAGTCCTGGACCCCCCTGATGCCGGCCCCGGGGCCCCTCGTGGTGGTCTTGGGCTCCTGGCACCAGCCCGGGGGCCCCTCCTGTCATCCCCGGGCTCCTGACATCAGCCCTGGGCTCTTGACGCTGGTCCCAGGCCCCCTGACACCAGTCCTGGGGCCCTTCACGGTGGTCCTGGGGCCCCTCACGGTGCTCCCGGGCTCCTGATGCAAGCCTTGGGCTCTTGATGGTGGTCCTGGGCCCCTGACACCGGTCCTGGTCCCCTCTCGGTGGCCTCAGGCCCCCCCACGCTGGCCCCGGGGCCCCTCATGGCATCCCTGGGTTCCCGACACTGGTCCCGGGCCTCTCTCGGTGGTCCTGGGGCCCCTCGCGGTGGCCCCAGGCCCCCCCTGACGCCCCTGTCCCTTGCAGGGCGGCTCAGTACGGCTGCGCCCTGGCGGGGGCCGCGCTGCAGAGGAACGGGGCGAGCGCCGAGGTCGTGGCCCGCGTGCGGCAGCTGGAGGCGCACCTCAGCCTGGGCCGCAAGCGTGAGTTTGGGGGGGGGGATCCGGGGCTCGGCGGCTTCGGCTCCGCGCCCCCCGTCCCCCCCCGCTTTAACCCCCCCTCCCCGGGGCCGGGCTCCGTCCCGCAGTGCTGCGCCTGGGCGGCTCGGCCGACGCGCTGGAGGCGGCGAAGCGAGCCATCCACCTGTCGGACGCGGTGCTGCGCTTCTGCCTCACCCTCAGCCACCTCAACAGGGCCATGTACCTGGCCTGCGACAACGTCCTCTGGGCCGGCAAGGCCGGCTTGGCCCCCGCCGTCGACCAGGAGAAGTGGAGCCAGAGGTCCTTCAGGTGAGGGGCTGAGGGCTGGGGGCTGCCACCCACCTCCACGCGGCCTCCCCGGGTGCTGTGAAGGGATTTCATCCCTCCCCGCGAGGGTTTCTCCCCGTTTCATCTCTCCCTGTGAGGATTTCTCCCCATTTCATTCCTCCCTGCAGGGATTTCTCCCCATTTCATCCCTCCCCCTTAGCATTTCTCCCCATTTAATCCCTCCCTGTGGGGATTTCTCCCCGCCCTGAGCCTCACTAACGGCAGGGAGCGGGAGCTGGGAGGCACCGGCCCCGTCCCGTCCCCTCGGTGGGCTCGGTTTGGGCGTTTTAAGAGTTTCCTTCTCGTTTCTGCGAAGAGACAGCCGGGGACCCCGCTCTCTCTGCTCCCCTCGCCTCGCAGGTATTACCTCTTCGCCCTGATCGTCAACCTGAGCCGGGACGCCTACGAGATCCGGGCGCTGATGGAGCGCGAGGCGGGCGGGCAGCGGGCGAAAGGCACCGAGGCCGGGCGGCAGCAGCAGCAGCGGCGCCGCCCCGAGGCCGGGCTCCAGCAGCTGGGGCTGAGGCTCCAGCTCGAGCTGCGGCTGCTGCTCCGCGTCCTCCGGGGCAACCCCCCGCTGCTGCTGGACGTGCTGAAGAACGCCTGCGACCTCTTCATCCCCCTGGACAAGCTGGGGCTCTACAGGAGCAGCCCGGCCTTCGTGGGGCTGTGCGGCCTCGCCTCCTCCGTCCTCTCCATCCTCACCATCCTGCACCCCTGGCTCAAGCTGAAGCCGTAGCCGCGCTCGGGGCCCGCTGCGGGGCTCCCTGGCTCAAAACCAGCCCGGGAGGAGATCGGGGGACGCTTGGGGGTGCCGGGTCCGGCCGCGCGTTCGCCGAGGGGCAGAGCAGCCCGGGGCAGGGCCGAAGGAGCTCGCGCGGCGCCCGAGTCCCCGGGGACCTGCTGGTGCTGCCTCGCCTCAGCTCCCCACGAGGAGCTCCCCGAAATCTGGCTCTTCTCCCCGTCCACGGCAGAGCTCGCCCGGCTGCTTTGGGAGTTTAACATCTCCCCTCCCTCTTCTGGGGGGCTCCCTGGGGTCTCTTCTCCTGGAGCCGCCGCCTGGGAACCGTCTGCTGCTGCCCTGCCGGGGCTGGAGCCGGCCGCCGGGCTCTTCTCCGGGCTGCGGGGGGGGGGTTAAACCGTGGGGTGGGGGGGGTCCGGTGCCGCCCGGGGCCCGTTTTGACATTTTATTTTCCTTTTAAGAAACCTCAGCCTGGCTGCGGGCGCGGAGGGGGAGTTGGAAGGACTCGGGCTGCCGAGCCGAGCCGGGGTGAGTGCGGGGCGGTGCTGGCGGATCCGAGGTGAGCCCACCCTGGGGGGGGGGATGCTTTGCCCCCCACAAAAACGAGGAGATTTCCTCTCCTGCTCCTTTCCCGCAGCCCCGGCGGGGGAAGAAGCGGCTGCAGCGAGCAGATCGCCGCCCCGCGGGGGTTCCCTGGGCTCATCCTGGCTTTAAAGAGCACTTTGATTTTATTTAAGCGTACCCGGCACCCGCTTCGCTTTCCCCCGGGGGGGGCTTCTTCGCTGTGCCCCAGGAGCTCGGGGCAGGGCCGGGGGCTGTGGCTGTGCCGGGGGGGGGAGTCCCCGTGGCTCAGCACCTTTCCTCGGCACTTCGCCCCCATCCTGCTCGGCCCCCAGCCCGGCTCCTCTGCAGGTGCTTTGTGGGGAGGGAAGAAAAATGCGGTCTGACCGCACAGAGCCTGTCCCTGCGAGGTGCCCCGGGGTGAGGGGGGGGTGGGGGGGTTCGATTTCCGAGGCAGGGGGGCTCAGGGCTCGGAGCTGGGGGCGGAGGGGACGGAGCGGGGCCGGGGCTGCGCGCCGAGCTCCCCCCCCGGGTCCTTCGGGCTCCTGGCCGAGGGCTCGGCCGAGATCCCGGCTGTGACTCGGAGACTTTGACCCCTCGCCGGAGGAGGCGAGCGAAAGGATCACGACGCTGGAAGGCGCCCAGCACCCTTCTGCTGCCCCCCACCCCCCCCATCCCGACGTTTGGGAGCGACGTTTCCACCCCGCAGAGGTTTGGGAGGCGCAGCAGAGGTGGGGGGGGGCTGTGCAGCCCCCCAACTCCCCGCTCTGTACATCCTGCCCTGTAAGGTCCTGGGGCGCTTTGTGGAGCTGCTCATTAAACCCAGCTGCTGAGCCCCCCTCAGGTTCTGGGGGTTTTTATTTTTATTTTTATTTTTATTTTTTTTTGCTGCTTTCAGCTGGGTTCTGCTCGCAGACGGGGTCCGTGAGTGCTCGGCCCCAGCGGGGGGGGGCTCGCGGCCGTGCCCCCAGCCTCACGGAAGGGTTTGGGTTGGGACCCGGTTGGGACCCCCCCCCCGGCTCACCCCCTTTCTCGGCGCTCAGCACCAGGACCTCGGCTTCCCGTGGACCTCCCCCCACCCCCGGGACGTGGTGCCTCGAATTGGGGTGCTGGGGGGCACGGAGGGGGGGTCCTCACCCCCGGGGGGGATCTGCTGGCAATGGGGGGGGGTCCCAAGGCGGAGGGATTGGGGTCATCTCTGCCCCGTGGCGAGGCGCAGGCAGGGGGTGCCCTTTGGGGGGGGGCGTGAGGGTGCAGGGGGTGCAGGCGGCTGCTGGGGGGGGGCACCGCGGTGCTGTGGCCCCCTGTCCCCCCCCCAGGGTTGGGCCTGGGGAATTTTCTCTGGGGTTTGGAGCTCGAATAAAGGGTGAGCCCCCCCAGGAGGGCACGGGGCGGCGGGGGAAGGTGCACGTGGGGAGGGGGAAAAAGGGGAAGAAAATCAAGATTGTGCAACGAGACGTCCCGTGAGTCCTGGGGGGGTGAAGGGGGGGCGGGGGGGGGTGTAGAAAACAGCTCATGGGGCTGCGAGGCTCTCCCTGGGAGCGGGGTCAGGTTAACAGCAGCAGCAGCAGTTGGGAGAAAAGTCGTGGGTTTTGGTTAAAACCAGCGCCGCTGCCAGCGGCAGGGGTCGTGCCCCGGGTGCCGGGGGAGGGACGGAGCGGGGGCACCGCCGAGCGCGTGGTGGGGCCGGACTGGGCATACTGGGCTGGACTGGGAGGGGGGGGGTTGTGCTGCACCTTGCACCTGCGGTGCCACCCCCCCCAGCCCCATGACCGACCCCCCGACGGAGAGCCAGCAAACTGGGGGGGGGGCCCATCCTGTCCCCCCTCCATCCCCGGGCACCGGGGGTCAGCGTCACCCCCCCCCCCCGGGACCACCGCCCCGGGGCCGTGTCCTGGCTGAGCCCCAGCGAACTCGCCACATCCCAGGGGGGCAGGGGTATGGGGGGGCCGTGTATGGGTTTTATTTTATGGGGGGGGGGGTGACGGTGACCGGTTCTCCCGGCCTTCCGAGGGCGTGCGAGGCGGGGAAGCTGCGCTGGGCTTGGCTTCGGGAACTCGGAAGGGGAGGGTGCTGGGCGCTGGGTGCTGGGCGCTGGGTGCTGGGCGCTGGCTCCCTGCTGTTCCTTCTCTACCCTTGGCCATGGGGCCGTGCCCCCCCCCGCTGCCCCCCAGCTCCCCGCTGAGCGCTGCCAGCCCCGGCCGCCGGAGCAGGTAGGAAAAGGGCCGGATCCTGCACGTGGGTGCGGGAAGGGGGCGGCGTAAAGGGCAGGGATCGGGGCGGGGATATCGGGGTGCAGGAGGGGACCCCCCCCCTTCCTTCCCCAAGAAGTGCCACCGCTTTGGGGGTGCTGCCCAGGGGGGGGCTTTTTAGGGCAAAAAGCGGGGGCTCACGGTGCCGGCCCGCATCCCCACGGCACCGCGGCTGCTGCGAGCCCGAAGCCGGTGCCATAAAACACGCGGGGACACGGGAGGGGACGGGGCAGGTCCCCACCGCCCCTCCTGGCTTGTTCCCCCGGGGTGCCCGGCTCTGTCCGGCCCCGGGATGGGGATTTGGGGGGATTTTGTCCCAAAACGGGAACCTGCCGCGGGGCTGCCCCCCCGGGTGGGGACGTACCTGGCACCGGCTCGGCGTGTTTGCTGTCCTCCTTCGGGTTGTTCCGCATGGGGCTGGGACAGGACAATTTCCCATCTGGTTTTCTCCTCCGGTTTCCTGTTTTTTTTAAATTATTATTTATTTATTTTTTCCCCAGTAATAAAATGCCAAAGCTCGCGCCGGAAACGCTGCCAGGGAGCACAAGTTTTCATCCGTGTGAAAACTTGTTGTTATTATTATTATTTTGGGTTTGATCAAAAAAAAAAGCTCCTCTCAGGGGCTCTGCCTGCGCATTGGAAATGCCCCCCCAGCCAAGGGGGGGTCCCCAAGTCCCCCGGGATCCAGTCCCTGATCCCGTGGGCTCTGTCCCCGGGGTCTGATCGCCCAGCCCTCCCCGGGGTCTGGTGTGCTGCCCCCCTCGCCCCCAGTCCGGTCCCAAATGTCCCCTGGGATCCCTGTTCCCTGCAGGACCTGCCCCCAGTCTGCCCCGGGATCCAGTCCCGGATCCCCTAGGACCCAGTACCCGATCCTTGGGATCCCACCGCTGATCCCCCTGGCATCAACTCCCTGATCCCTTTGGGATCCGTCACCTGATCCTTGCCAACATACAGCCCTCACCCTCCGGCACCTCTGCCCTTCCCCACCCCAAGGGTGCCGGGTGCCACAGGGCAGGCACAGTGCCAGCGGTGCCGGCACCCACCGGGGGGGCTCCATCAGCCCCCCACCGCTGACCCCTCTCTCCTCTCTTCCCCACAGCTCAGCCCCACGGGGCCGCCCCGGATGCCCCATCCAGCCCCGTCCCTGGCTCCCCGTGGGCCGGCTGCGGCCCCCCCGGGCCCCCCGCGATGCCGAGCGGTCTGCGGGGAGGCGATGAGGCCGTCCCCGGCCTCCGGCACCCGCGGGCTCTGGTGCGTGGTGCTGCTGGCGCTGGCAGGGACCGCGGTGTTGCTGCCGTGCCGCTTGGCCGACCGCAACCAGACGGGGCTGTGCAAGGGGCTGAGCCTGGCGCAGGTGCCCCGCGGGCTCCCCGGCGGCCTCCGCAGCCTGGATTTGTCCTACAACAAGCTGCAGGAGATCACGGCGGGCGACTTCGCCGGCCTGACGCAGCTGCGGCGCCTGGACCTGGGCTACAACAACATCTCGCGCATCGCGCCCGACGCCTTCCTCTCCAACGTGCTGCTGGAGCAGCTGCGGCTCTTCAACAACTCCCTGGCCCGCATCCCGGCCCCGGCGCTGCGCCCGCTGGCCAACCTCCGCTGGCTGGACATGTCCAACAACCCGTACCGCAGCGCGGCGCTGGACGGCGTCTTCGGCACGCTGCGGCACCTGCGGGTGCTGTCGATGGGGGGGCCGCTGCTGCGCGACGTCGCCCGGGGGGACTTGGCCGCCCTGAAGGACACGGCCCTGCAGAAGTTCGCCCTCAAGTCGGCCTCCAGCCTGCGGCGCTACGAGGCCGGGGCGTTCTCGTGGCTCAACACCACGGAGCTGTGGTGCGACATGGCCCTGGACGAGAGCGTGGCGGCACTGCCCGTGATGCTGCGGGACCTGCGGGGCAAACCGCTCGACTACCTGCGCTTCCGCAACCTCTTCGAGTTCACCTACTACCAGGGCACCGAGGACCCCTTCTCCGGCCTGGCCGAGCTGCGGGCCACCAAGCTGGTCTTCTACCGGGGCAAGTTCAACGAGAACCTGCTGCGCCTGGCCCTGCTCAACGTGCAGAGGTCCCGCGTCCGCCAGCTGGAGCTGGTGGCCATCGACTTCGCCCGCTCGCCGCAGTGGAACAGCTCCGGCGTCGGCGCCGTCGCCCCGCGGCTCGACCGCCTGCTGCTGCAGGACATCAGCAACCCCGACGTGCTGCGCTTCGACTGGACCTTCACCTGGCTGAGCGGCGTGGCCGCCCTCTCCATCATCAACGTCAACTTCAACTACGTCCCCTGCGACGCGTGGGCCGAGATGCGCAGCGTGGAGTTCCTGAACATCTCCCGCAACCGCCTGGAGGACGCGTACATCTACAACCAGCGCTGCCACTACCACGGCGTCATGCCCAAGCTGGAGAGCTTGGTCCTGGCCAACAACCGGCTGCAGAGCCTGGCCACGGTGGCCTCGCTGACCCGCACGTGGCCCCGGCTCGCCCGCCTGGACGCCAGCCACAACGCCTTGGGCAGCCTGCAGGAGACGTGCCAGTGGGGGCCCACCTTGCGCTGGCTGGCCCTGCACCACAACAGGGTGACGGCGGCCACCTTCGGGTGCCTGCCCACCACCCTGGAGTATTTGGACCTCTCGCACTCGCAGCTCGACCGCCTGGACATGGGCTACTTCGCCCGAAGCCCCCGGCTGCGGGAGCTGCTGCTGAGCGGCAACAAGATCAAGTTCATCCCGTCCGAGTGGAGCTGCTCCAGCCTGGAGGTGCTGGCGATCGACGGCAACTCCTTCGGCGTCATCACCCGCGGCTCCTTCGTCAACATGCCGCGCCTCGTTAGCCTGACGGCCGGCAACAACCCCTACCACTGCACCTGCGACCTCTACGGCTTCTTGCGGGAGACGCAGCGGCGGGGCCGGCCCCGCCTGGGCGACTGGCCCCACAACTGGACCTGCTACCACCCCGAGGCGCTGCTGGACACCCCGGTGGCCTCCTACGCCCCGCGGCCGCTGGAGTGCGACGTGCCGGCGCTGGTGGCCGTGGCGGTGGCCAGCACGGCGGTGGCGGTGGCGGCGTGCGCGGCGCTGTGCTGGAAGCTGGAGGCGGGCTGGTACGTGCGGGCCACGTACCGGCTGCTGCAGGCCAAGTACCGCGCCAGCCACGCCGGCGCCGCGCGGCGCTGCGCCTACCACGCGTTCATCTCCTACAGCCGCACCGACGCCGAGTGGGTGCGCCGGGAGCTGCTGCGGCGGCTGGAGAGCGCCGAGCCGCCCTACCGGCTCTGCATCCACGAGCGGGACTTCATGCCGGGCCGCTGGATCATCGACAACATCGTGGAGAACATCGAGAACAGCGCCAAGGTCATCTTCGTCCTCTCCCGCAGCTTCATCGACAGCGAGTGGTGCAACTACGAGCTCTACTTCGCCCACCAGCGCGCGGTGGGGCTGGGCTACCAGGACGTCATCCTGGTGGTCAAGGAGCCCATCGACGCGCGGGGCTTGCCGCGGAGGTTCGCTCGCCTGCGGAAGATGCTGGGCTCCAAGACCTACCTGGAGTGGCCCCGCGAGCCCGGCCGCCAGCCCTTCTTCTGGATGCAGCTCCGCAGCCTCCTGGGGTCCCCCGGGGGGCTTGGACCCAGCGGTGGCGAGGAGGAGACGGACGTGGATGCCACCAGCACCAGCACCACCAGCACCACCGCCACCAGCACCGCCGTCACCACCAGCACCGTCACCGTCGTCACCACCACCACCAGCACGTAGCCGTTGCCCAAGCTCCGTGTCCCACCCAACGCGACGGCTCCGGTGTGGTTTTGGGGTGTCCTCTCCCCCACCCCCCCGGGCACCCTGGGGGCCTGGAGCAGCCCCTGCCTCAGTTTCCCCAAGTGGTGGCGAACTGGGATGGGGGCACCGAGGTCCCCAAAGGCTCGCAGGAGGGCAGGAGATGGAGACAGCGTCCAGGAGGTGGCGGTGTCGCCCGGCCGACGTGGCCCCGTCCCTCCATCCACCCTGCGCCCGGGGGGGGCCCGATCCTGCCCTGGGGGGGGGATGGATGGAGCGGGGAGTGGGCACGGTGTGCCCCCCTATGGGACAAACCTCCTCGAGCATCCCTGCCCCGACGGGCAGCCCAGCGCCCCCCCTTCTTTCCTCTCCCTTTTTTGTCGATTTCTCCAATTTTGCATAAATTTCTTTTTTTTTTTTTTTTCCTAACTCCGTCCCCCTAAAAAAAAAAAAGAAAAAAAAAAAAAACCGCGACGCCCGGCCCGGCCGTTTATTTTTAGCAGCCAATTGCAACGTCTCCAAGATGAAGGAGGAGGAAAAAAAATATATATTAAAAAGAAAAAAAAAAATCGGTGCGTGCCCAGCCGGAGACAGAGTCACCTTTGAGCTGCTCCGGCGGCGAGCGGCTGGGGCCATGGGGGGGCCCCCGCGCCTGCTGCCCGCGCTGCTGCTGCTGCTCCCAGGTAATGCCCGAAGCCCACCCGCAGCCCCCCCGGCCGGGGGGGTTTTGGGGTGCCTCGGAGCCGCCCGGTTCCATCTGGGGGATGCTGCGGTGTCGGGGAAGAGGTTTTGGGGTTGAGTTGGCGTTTTTTGGGGGTGATTTTTCTTTTCGTTTTTTTTTTTTTTGGCGTTGCGGAGGGTTGTGGTCTCCTGGGGCGCGGCGTGTCCCGAGGGATTGGGGCGCCCGTGGGAAAATCCCGTAAGGAAGGGGGGAAATGGGGGACCCTAAGGGGTGGGCACGGGGCGCCTGGCTCCAAAGGGCACCCTTCCCGAGCCGAGGCACCCATTAACCAACCTCAAGCCACCAATTAACCTCGAGCCACCCATTAACCTCGGGGCCACCCATTAACCCGGCACCCGGCGAGATGGGAATGCCACCCGGAGGACCCCCGGCATGGCTTTTGGGGAAAAAAAACACCCTTTTTTTTCCCTCATCCCCCCTCTGTGAGTTATTTCTGGCTTTGCCCTGCTGGGAAGGGACCCCAAAGCCCCCCCAGGATCGTGCCCCGCGTCCCGGGACGGGGGCAGTGCTGGTGTGGAAGGAACCCAAACCCCACAGAAAGGAACTAAAGGAAACCGTCTATGGAAAATTTCCCAATTTCAGGGAAAAAGAGACAAAAAAGGGTTTTCTTTTCCGCTTGGAAGGAGGGGGGGGGGTTGGCAGCTCCGTCCGCGACGGGGGCAGCCCAGCTCCATCACATCTGGACGCGTTTTAAGTTTGGATTAAAAAAAAAACCAACAAAAAAACAGAAAGCTTCTGTTTGTCCCCAAAAGGCACCGTCCCGCATCGCCCTGTCCACCCGGCAGCCTCCCGGGGTGCTTGGGGCTGGATGCGGGGTGCTCGGGGCTGTGTTTGGGGTGCTTGGGGCTGCACATGGGGTGCTTGGGGCTGTATTCGAGGTGCTCGGAGCTGCGTTTGGGGTGCCCGGGGCTGCCTTTGGGGTGCTCAGGGATGCATTTGGGGTGCTCGGGGCTGCCTTTGGGGTGCCCGGGGCTGCCTTTGGGGCGCTCAGAGCTACCTGTGGGGTGCTGGCTGCTACACACGGGGCACTCGGTGCTGGACGCGGGGTCCTCAGAGCCACACGTGGGTGCTCAGCGCCACTTTCTGAGCTCCGTCCCACACCCCCGGAGATGCTCGCCCCCCCTGGGCCATGCTCGCCCCCTTTTCCTGCCCTTTTTCACCCAGACGGGGAGCGCGGCCGGGGCGGGGGCGGCGGGCAGGAAGGCTTCGGGCCGCTGTCTGGGCGCAGGGCCAGGGGCTGCGGCGGATCCCACCCAGCCCCGCTCCGGATCCCACCCGGCCCCGCTCCCTCCCACCTAATTGCCACTGCCCGAAACGCTCGGGGGGCATCGCCCTGCCTAATTGTGGGGCTGTGGCTGGTGGCATGGCCCTGGTTCCTCCCCGGTTCCCGGGCCCCAAAAGGGAGAGGGGTGGGTGCAGGGGGGGACGTGGGTGCCCCCCCCCCAGCGCTCGCCGTCTCCCCAGGGCTGTGCGGGGCGTTCAACATCGACGTGAGCAGCCCGCGCCTCTTCCACGGCCCCCCCGAGGCCCAGTTCGGGTACAAGGTGCTGCAGCGGGCGGCCGGCGGGGACCGGTGGTGAGTGGCCCCCGCGTGGCACCGGGACCCCCGGCGGGCTTCACCCCGGCTTCGGCTGCAGGCTGGGGTCTCGCATCCCCGGGGGGAGGAGAAACCGCAGCGATTTGGGGTCGTGCGAGCCCCAAAAAGCCCGGAAATGGGCTGGGGGGTGCACGGTGGAAGTGCCATGGGGAGGGGAAACTGAGGCAGGGAGGGGGAGCAGGCAGGGAGGGGGAGCAGGCAGGGCGCTGGCTGTGCACGTGCCCTCGCTGTTTTCCCAAAAAAATCCGTTTTTAAGCCCTGCTTTCGTGCTTTGGCCGGGGGGCAGCTGGGGGGAGGCGAAAATTGCTCAGCCCGGGGGGGGGCCCCATGCGCGCCTGGCCGCCGATCAAAGGGCGGACAGAGGGATCAGAGGCAGGACAGACAGCCCACGGGCAGGACAGACGGATCCGAGGCAGGACAGACGGACGGAAGCCGCTGGCAGCCCCAGGCGGGAGCTGTCGGGGGGGGAAGGGAGCGGCGTGGGGGGGCCGGGCACAGCGAGCGGGTGCCCCTGGGGGGGCTCTGGAGCTGCGCCCCGGAGCTGGGTGACCTCAAACCATCGCCCCCAGAGCCGATGGGTGCTGCTGGGGCGGGGAGGGGGGGGCGGTGTTGTCGTGTCCCCCCCCCCCCGATGTCTCCCATCCCTGCAGGCTGCTGGTGGGGGCCCCCTGGGACGGCCCGGAGGGTGACCGCCGCGGGGACGTCTACAAGTGCCGCGTGGGCTCGCCCAACGCCACGTGTGCCAAAGCCAACCTCGGTACCACTGGGGCTGGGAGGGGACAGAGGGGGTCGTGGGGGGGTGTGGGGGGGTCCCGGGGGTCACTGTTTGATTTTTTGGGGTTCCCTCCACGAGGCACTGCAGCCCTGCAGCGCTCCCCCCTGCCCAGCCGCAACATGCACCTGGGGATGACGCTCCTGGACAGCAAGGACGGCGGCTTCGTGGTGAGCGCGGGGGCACCCAAGGGTGCTGGGGGGGTGCGTGCATGGGGCTGGGGGCAAGGGGGTGCTTGGTGTGCCCCCCCCCCTACCCTCGACCACGGTCTGTGCCCATCCGCCCCCAGGCCTGCGCCCCGCTGTGGTCCCAGGAGTGCGGCACCTCCGTCTTCAGCACCGGCGTCTGTGCCCGCGTGGATGGCGACCTGCGGCCCGTGGAGACGATCGCGCCCACGGCGCAGCGTGAGTCGGGGCGCCCGTGGGAGCCGGCGCCGGGCCGTGCCACGCGGTGTCACACTGTGTCACGCCGTGCTGCGTCACACCGGGCCGGGCCGTGTCACACCGTGCTGTGTCGTGTCACACCGTGCCGTGCCATGCCACACCGTGCCATGTCACACCGTGCCATGCTGTGCCACACCGTGCCGTGCCGTGTCACACCGTGCCATGTCACACCGTGCCATGCTGTGCCATGTCACACCGCGCTGTGCCATGTCACACCATGCTGTCACACCGTGCCATGTCACACCGTGCCATGCCATGCCATGTCACACCGTGCTGTGCCACACCGTGCCGTGCCGTGTCACACCGTGCCGTGTCACACTGTGCCATGTCACACCGTGCTGTGCCACACCGTGCCGTGCCATGTCACACCATGTCGTGCCGTGTCACACCGTGCCATGTCACACAATGCCATGCTGTGCCATGTCACACCGTGCTGTGCCATGTCACACCGTGCCGTGTCACACCGTGCCATGCCACACCGTGCCGTGCCGTGTCACACCATGCCGTGCCGTGTCACACCGTGCCATGCCATGTCGCACCGTGCCGTGCCAGCCCAACCCCAGCCGTGTCCCCCCCCCCCGCAGGCTGCTCCACCTACATGGACATCGTCATCGTCCTCGACGGCTCCAACAGCATCTACCCCTGGTACGAGGTGCAGAACTTCCTCAGCAACGTCCTCAGCAAGTTCTTCATCGGGCCGGGACAGATCCAGGTGACACGAGGACCCCTGGGGGATGCCACCCCTGGGGGGACACCGTTGTGCCCAGGGTGCCCCCAGCACCCCAGGGCAACGCCAAAGCCCCCAAATGGCCCCCGGGCAGGGTGGGGGGACAGGACCCACATCCTGAGGGGTTCCTGCCCCGTGCAGGATGGGGACGTCCCCAGGGGCTCTGGGTGCCCACATCCGTGACACGGAGGGCAGGATGCGGCCGGAGCTGGGGCTGACTCAGCCCCGGGGGGGTGATGTGGGGGGCACCTCCTGTGCTCTTGGGCTTAAATCACTGAAGCATGGCTGGACGGCCCCAAATTGCGGGGCCAGGCGTGCACGGGGCTCCCGGGGCTGTGTTCAGGGGGACTGGGGCTACGTTTGGGGGGACCAGAGGTGTATGTGGGGGCCTGGGGCTGGCTGTGCCCGCTGACCCCGCGCCCCGCTCCCCGCGGCAGGTCGGGGTGCTGCAGTACGGGGAGCACGCGGTGCACGAGTGGACGCTGGGGCAGCACCGCACGGCGGAGGAGGTGGTGGAGGCGGCCCGGAACATCAGCCGGCAGGAGGGCCGCGAGACACGCACGGCCTTCGCCATCCACCAGGCCTGGTGGGGACCGGGTTGGGGTCGGGATCAGGATGGGGACCCCCCCCCCCCCAGCTCACGCCTCCCGTCCCGTTTGGCAGCACCGAAGCCTTCAGCCCCGAGCGGGGCGGCCGGGAGGACGCCACCAGGCTGATGATCGTGGTGACGGACGGCGAGTCGCACGACGGGGACGAGCTGCCCGAGGCGCTGGAGGAGTGCGAGCGGCGCAACATCACGCGCTACGCCATCGCCGTGAGCCCCCTGCCTCAGTTTCCCCATCCCGCCCTCGTTGCCCGGCTGCGGGGAGGGACCCGCTCCCTTCCTCCTCATCATCCTCGCCGCGATGGGGGCAGGATGCGGCCCCAGGCTGACGCCGGAGCCCTCTCCGCAGGTGCTGGGGCACTACCTGCGCCGGCAGCAGGACCCCGAGGACTTCATCCGCGAGATCAAGTACATCGCCAGCGACCCGGACGAGAAGTATTTCTTCAACGTCACCGACGAGGCCGCCCTCAACGACATCGTGGACGCTTTGGGCGACCGCATCTTCAGCCTCGAAGGTGCCGTGACCCCGAAACCGGCCCCGGCTTCGCCCCCCTCCCCGTGACGCTGCGTGGGGCGCACGGGGACCCCGGCCCGTGGGGACGAACCCTCCCGTGGGTACCGAGGAGGAATAACGTCCCCCCCCCCCCCCCCCCCAGGCACCCACGGGAACAACGAGAGCTCCTTCGAGCTGGAGATGTCGCAGATCGGTTTCTCCATCCACCTCCTGGAGGTGAGGCTGCGCCGCACGGCACGGGCAGGATGCGGCCCCGGCAGAGCAAGGGGAGGGGGACAGAGGGGGGAGGGCACCAGCCTGGGGGCTCTCTGCAGAGGCGGAAAATAATCCTCAGCCGTGCGTCAGCCTCCCCACTTGAGGCTGAGTGTCCCGGGCTGGCCAGGGGACGGGTTATTTTGGGGTGGTTTTGGGGAACGGGGACGCACCGGGAGCCGCGTGAGGGTGACGCACGGCTGGCGTCGCGCCCACCCCCACGGGTGCCCCCCCTCCCCCAGGACGGGATCCTCTTCGGGGCCGTGGGCGCCTACGACTGGGACGGGGCCGTGCTGGAGGAGAGCCGCCGCGGCCGCATTGTGCCCCCCCGGGAAGCCTTCGAGCCGGAGTTCCCGCTGGAGCTGAAGAACCACGCGGCGTATTTGGGTACCGGGGTGGGGGGTCCCCGGGGGTGCGCCCTGCCCCGGGGTCTGGGACGGAGCAGGGATGCTCCTGGGGGAAACAGGGGAGCCTCAGCACCCGAGGGATGCTCAGCACCCTGGGGGTGTAGGGGGAAAATGGGGAGGCTTGGCACCCAAAGGTGCTCCGTGCCCCCCCTCCCCGACGTGGGGTGATCTGGTGGGTGCAGGGGAGCGTGGGCTGCTCGTTGCCCCGAGGATGCGGGGTTAACTGGGGCTGCTGGGCGCCAAACTGGGGCTGCTCAGCACCCAGAGGCTGCTCGGTGTCCTGGGGCTGCTCAGCACCCAGGGGCGCAGGCTCAGCACCGTGGCCGTGCCCAAAACTCGCCATGCCCAACGCGAAGGGGCGCTCGGTGCTGCGGGGACGAACCCCCCCCCAGGGGCTTTTTGGCCTCCTGGGGGGGGGCGCCACGAGCAGGGCTCTCCCCCCTCTCCCCCCCCCCCAGGTTACTCCGTCTCCTCGCTCCGGCTCCCGGGGGGGCAGCGCCTGCTCGTGGCGGGGGCCCCCCGCTTCCAGCACCGGGGCAAGGTGATCGTCTTCGAGATGGGCGCCGCGGGGACGGTGACGGTGGCCCAGGCGCTGGCGGGCGAGCAGGTAGGGGCCAGCGGGGTGTGGGGGGGGGGGGGCCACCGGCACCGGGCTCCATCCTGACGTGGCCCCGTTGCCCCCCACGCCCCCCCCCCCCCAGATCGGCTCCTACTTCGGCAGCGAGGTGTGCGCCCTGGACGTGGACGGGGACGGCGTCACCGACGTGCTGCTGGTGGCCGCCCCCATGTTCCTGGGGGCCCAGAGCAGGGAGACGGGGCGGGTGTACGTCTACAGAGTGGGGCAGGTGAGGAGGGGGGGGCACGGGGGGGGGATTCGGGATGCGCAGTGGGGCTGGGGGGATGCGGGGGGTTGGGGGGTATGGGGGGGTTGGGGGGAACGGGGGGGTGGGGGAAACGGGGTGGTGGGGGAAATGAGAGGGTCAGGGGGTGCAGTGGAACGGGGGGGTTGGGGGGGGTTGTGGGGTGGGGGGGGACTTGGCTGGGTTTGGGGGGGGATGCAGGGGAGTTTGGGGGTGTAACGGGGTGGGGGGTGGGGGATGCTTTGGGATGGGGGGGGCACACAACAGGGCTGGGGGCACTCAGCAGGCTCAGGGTGTGTGTATGGGGGGGACACACACCCCTGGCGATCCCCCCGCCCTCCCCCTTCCCATCCCGGCCCCGACAGCCCCCCCAGCACCGCGGGGGTACCGAGGACCCCCCTGTGACCCCCAACCCCCCCCCACCCCCCGCAGCGGCTGCTGGCCCCCGCCGGGACGCTGCAGGCCGACCAGAAGCCGCAGGACGCCCGCTTCGGCTACGCCCTGGCCTCCGTCCCCGACCTCAACCACGACGGCTTCAACGACGCCGTGGTGGGGGCCCCGCTGGAGGACGGGCACCGCGGCGCCGTCTACGTCTACCACGGCGCCCCCGGCACCCTCCTGCCCCACTACAAGCAGGTGAGAGATTGGGGGGGGGGGGCTGGGGGGGGTGCCCGTGCGTGAGCTCAAACCGGGGTCCCGCCGCCCACGGCAGCCGGCCGGGTTCCCACGGTGGCGTTCGCCCAACCTCGTACGAGCCGGCGGAGAAGCCACCGCTCGCCCTGCTCTTGCCTCCCGCAGCGCATCGAGGCGGCGGCGCTGGGCCGGGGGGGGCTCCTGTACTTCGGGCGCAGCCTGGACGCCCGGCTCGACCTGGACGGCGACGGGCTGGTGGACCTGGCCGTGGGGGCGCAGGGGGCGGCCGTGCTGCTGCGGTGAGCGCTGGGGACGGGGGATGGGGGGGGGGCAGCACCGGGACGCCCCCCCCCCCCCCCCCCCCCCCTCCATGCTCAGCCCTCGGGGTTCCCTCCTGCACGGGCATCGCCTGCTCCGTGCCTCAGTTTCCCCTTGGGGATCAAAGGGGAGCGGCTGCTGCTGCTGCCCGGGAGGGGTCCCGGTCTTCGGGAGCACCTTGGTGGGACGGGGGGGGGGACACAAATTCCGGCCCCCCCCCCATCCCCGGGGTGTGACGCTGTCCCCTCGCTGCCAGCTCCCGGCAGATCGTCCAGGTCAACACCACGCTGTCGGTGGAGCCCCCGGCCATCAACGTCGTCCAGAAGAACTGCCGGCGGGGCGGCGGCGGCGCCGTCTGCCTGCGGGCCAGGGTCTGCTTCCGCGCCGCCACCCGGGCACGGGGACAGCGGGACAGGGACATCGGTGAGCGCCGGGGGGGGGGGGGGGGCACACGGGGCTCCTGGCACTGGGGGGTCTTGGGGGGGTGGGGGGGTTCCGCAAAGTGTCTCCAGAGCACCCCAGCGTGTCCCTGGAGCACCCCACGGGGACCCTGGAGCACCCTACTGTGATCCTAGAGCACGCCAGGGTGCCCCTGGAGCATGCTACTGGGACCCCGGAGCACCCCAGGGTGTCCCAGGGCACCCCACTGGGACCCCAGAGCACCCCACTGGGACCCTGGAGCACCCCAGCGTGTCCCAGGGCACCCCACTGGGACCCAGGAGCACTCCAGGGTGCCCCTGGAGCACCCCACTGGGACCCCAGAGCACCCCACTGGGACCCTGGAGCACCCCAGGGTGTCCCAGGGCACCCCACTGGGACCCCAGAGCACCCCACTGGGACCCTGGAGCACCCCAGCGTGTCCCAGGGCACCCCACTGGGACCCAGGAGCACTCCAGGGTGCCCCTGGAGCACCCCACTGGGACCCCAGAGCACCCCACTGGGACCCTGGAGCACCCCAGGGTGTCCCAGGGCACCCCACTGGGACCCCAGAGCACCCCACTGGGACCCTGGAGCACCCCAGCGTGTCCCAGGGCACCCCACTGGGACCCAGGAGCACTCCAGGGTGCCCCTGGAGCACCCCACTGGGACCCCAGAGCACCCCACTGGGACCCTGGAGCACCCCAGGGTGTCCCAGGGCACCCCACTGGGACCCCAGAGCACCCCACTGGGACCCTGGAGCACCCCAGCGTGTCCCAGGGCACCCCACTGGGACCCAGGAGCACTCCAGGGTGCCCCTGGAGCACCCCACTGGGACCCCAGAGCACCCCACTGGGACCCTGGAGCACCCCAGGGTGTCCCAGGGCACCCCACTGGGACCCCAGAGCACCCCACTGGGTCCATGGAGCACCCCAGGGTGTCCCAGGGCACCCCACTGGGACCCACGAGCACCCTACTGTGATCCTAGAGCACCCTAGGGTGTCCCCATGGCACCCCGTTGTGACCCAGGAGCACCCCAGGGTGCCCCCGGAGCACCCCACTGGGACCCAGGAGCACCCCAGGGTGTCCCCAGGGCACCCCGCTGTGACCCAGGAGTACCCCAGGGTGCCCCCGGAGCACCCCAAAGCATCCCCGAAGCGCCCCAGGGTGTCCCAGGGCACCCCACTGGGACCCCAGAGCACCCCACTGGGACCATGGAGCACCCCAGGGTGTCCCAGGGCACCCCACTGGGACCCTGGAGCACCCCAGGGTGTCCCCGGAGCACCCCACTGGGACCCAGGAGCACCCCAGGGTGATCCTGGAGCACCCCAGGGTGTCCCCGAAGCACCCCACTGGGACCCAGGAGCACCCCAGGGTGATCCTGGAGCACCCCAGGGTGTCCCCGAAGCACCCCACTGGGACCCTGGAGCACCCCAAAGCATCCCTGAAGCACCCCAGGGTGTCCCAGGGCATCCCACTGGGACCCCAGAGCACCCCACTGGGACCCAGGAGCACCCTAGTGTGATCCTAGAGCACCCTAGGGTGTCCCCAGGGCACGCTGTTGTGACCCAGGAGTACCCCAGGGTGCCCCCGGAGCACCCCAAAGCATCCCCGAAGCACCCCAGAGTGTCCCAGGGCACCCCACTGGGACCCCAGAGCACCCCACTGGGACCCCGGAGCACCCCAGGGTGTCCCAGGGCACCCCACTGGGACCCTGGAGCACCCCAGGGTGTCCCCAGAGCACCCCACTGGGACCCAGGAGCACCCCAGGGTGATCCTGGAGCACCCCAGGGTGTCCCTAGGGCACCCCACTGGGACCCTGGAGCACCTCAGGGTGTCCCTAGGGCACCCCACTGGGACCCAGGAGCACCCCAAAGCATCCCCGAAGCACCCCAGGGTGTCCCAGGGCACCCCGCTGTGACCCAGGAGCACCCCAGGGTGTCTCCAGAGCACCCCAGGGTGCCCCCAGCCCCTCCCCAGCCCCACAGCCCCCCCCCCCCCGGTTTGTCCCCGCGCAGAGCTCCGGTACAACGTGTCCCTGGAGGAGCGGGCGGGGGGGGCCCGCGCCGCCTTCGACTCGGGCGCCCGGCGGCTGCTGCAGCGGCGCGCGGAGCTCTCGCTGGGCAGGCAGAGCTGCCTCCGCTTCCCCTTCCACGTCCTGGTGAGCACATGGGCGGGCCACATCCCTCCCCCCCCACCCCCCCACCCCACCCTGCAGCCCCCCAAGGGGCTTCGTCCTGCCCCAAATCCGCTGCCCCCCCCCCCCAGGACACCACGGATTACCTGCGGCCCCTCAGCCTCACCGTGCGCCTGGCGCTGGCCGACCCCAGGGGCCCGGTGCTGGATGAGAAATCCCCCGGCACCGTCCGCAAGCTGGTGGGTGCCCCCCCCCCCACAACCTCCTCCGGGGTGGGGGGGTCGGCCCCGTGCCCCCCCCCACCCTTTGCTCCCAGCACCCAGCGACGTCCCCTTGCAGATCCCCTTCTTCAAGGACTGCGGGGAGGACGACGAGTGCCTGGCGGACCTGGTGCTGCGCGCCGCCATGGACATCGCCGGGGACGGGTACGGGGCTGGGGCCGGGCGCGGGGGTCCCCAAGGGATCCCCGGGACCAGCCGGGGCCGTAATGCCCCCCCCTGCCCCCCCCCCCCCGTGCTGCAGGCAGAGCCCCCACGTCCTGCGCAAGGGCAGGAGGAAGGCGGTGCTGGACGTGGTGCTGGAGAACAAGGGCGAGAACGCCTACAACGCCAGCCTGCTCCTGCGCTTCTCCGGCAACCTGCTCTTCTCCAGCCTCGTGCTCCAGGTGCACCCCCCTCCCCCGGACCCCCAAGACCCCCCCGGACAAAGATCGGGGGGTGCCCAGCCCCCCCCCCCCAGGTGGCCACGGGGACCCACTTCACCCCAGTTGGGTCCCAGCTGGGAGCTGGGGACCCCTTTGTCCCCCCCTAGCCCCCCCTGGGCTGGACGAGGAGGGACCCCTCAGCCTCACGGGGCCCCTCACGCCCCCCCCCCCGGCTGCCACATCCTCAGCCTGACCCCCCCGGTGCCGTCCCCCCCCCCCCCCACAGGACACAAGCCCGGTGAAGCTGGAGTGCACCGCGCTGGGGGGCCACCGCCGGCTCTGCAGCATCAGCTACCCCGTCTTCCGCTCGATGGCCAAGGTAGGGGGCCGGGCCCCCCCCCGGGACCCCCCCAGGACCCCCCCGGGACCCCCCCGGGACCCCCCAGGACCCTCACAGCCCCCTCGCCCCCAGGTCTCCTTCGCGCTGGAGTTCGAGTTCAGCTGCTCGGTGCTGCTCGGCCGAGCGGAGGTCAGCCTGGAGGCCACCAGGTAGGGGCAGAGGGCGAGCTGGGGGGGGTCCCCGTGGCCCCCCCCCCCCGGCTGGTCCCCCGGGGTCCTCTCCAAGACCCCACCGGGCCCCATCGCCCCCTCCAGCGACAGCGCCGAGGCCACGCCGCAGGACAACGGGGTCCAAATCTCCGCTCCCATCCGCTACGAGCCCGACCTCTTCCTCTCCAGGTGGGGCTGGGGGGGGGGCACCGGGCCGGGACGGGGGCGCAGGGTGGGGGGTTCTGGGGGGCAGGATCCGACCCCGCTCTCCCCCCCCCCCCCCTCCATGGCAGCGAGGCCAACCTGCACCGCTACGAGGTGCACCCGCTCGGCACCTTCCCCCACAGCCCCGGGCCCGAATTCAAGACCACGGTGAAGGTAAC
Organism: Anser brachyrhynchus; assembly: GCF_964034855.1. Lineage (NCBI taxonomy): Eukaryota > Metazoa > Chordata > Aves > Anseriformes > Anatidae > Anser > Anser brachyrhynchus. The sequence goes on along the minus strand of NC_137721.1, from coordinate 1,353,420 downwards.
GGGGGCGAGGGGTGGTGAGGAAGAAGGGGGTGGCGTGGGGGGGTCGGGGGGGCCGGGGGGGGGGTGCTCACCCCTTTCTCCCCCAGGTGCAAAACCTGGGCTGCTACCCGGTGCGCAACCTCACCCTGCGCATGGCCCTGCCGGCCCTCGGCTACCGCCGCGCCGCCTTCCTCTCCGTCACCCGCGTCCTCGCCGACAACGTGAGGCCTCACCGGGGCTGGGGGGGTGGGGGGTCCTGAGCCCCCCCCCCCCCCGGTGCTGAGCACGGCTCCCGTCCCCTCCGCCCAGGCTACCTGCGAGCTGCACGGCCCCGCTGAGGAGCCACGCAGGGGGGGGCCAGCCCCCGTGGTCCCCGTGCACCCCGAAGACCTGCTGCACGTGGACAGGCTGGTGAGCCGCACCGGGACGGCCCCGAGACGGGGACTGGGGGGGAGGTTCCTCGCACCGTGTCCCCCCCCCACATCGCCTCGTCCCCCCCCCACATCGCCTCTTCCCCCCCCCCCCAGGACTGCAGCAACGCCTGGTGCCAGGAGCTGAGCTGCGCCCTGGGGCGGCTGGAGCGCGGCGGCGAGGTCTCCGTCCACGTCCTGCGCGCCGTCCACAACGACTTCTTCCGCGCGGTGCGGGGCGAGGGGCCGGCTTGGGACCCCCCCCCCCCACACCAAGCCAAGCCAAAATGGGGGTGGGGAACGAGGCTTGAACCCCCCCCCCACCCCCCCCCCCCCCCAACTTTGATTCTCGCCCTCGCTCCAGGCTAAATTCCGGAGCGTGAGGATCGTCAGCACGGCCGCGCTGGGGGTCCCGGGGGGCAGCGCGCTGGTGCTGGGGGAGGCGGCTCAGCGCAGGGAGGTAGGAGCTGGGGGACCCCCGGCAGGGGGCTGGGGGGGTGGGGGTCACCCTGCCCCCCCCCCGGTGCTCCCCAGGGACCTTTTTTCCCCCGCAGACGGTGCTTGAAATCATCCAGGCCAAGCGGGTGCCCATCTCCCTGTGGATCCTGGTGGGCAGCATCCTGGGGGGGCTGCTCCTGCTGGCGCTCATCATCTTCTGCCTGTGGAGGGTGAGAGCTGGGGCGGGGGGGGGGTCGCGGGGCAGGACGGGGCGGGGGCTGCTTCATCCCCTCCATCCTCTCCCTCTCGTCCCCAGCTCGGCTTCTTCACCCGCAAGAAGCTCCCGGAGGAGAAGGAGGAGAAGGAGGAGCAGTGATCCGTGGCGGCCCCGCGCTTCCCGGCTCTCTCCAGCCCCAGCGGCCCCCCAAGCCCGGCACCACGGGGAGGGGACGGGTCCCTTCCCCGTCCCCGGGGGACGGCCGGGGGGCTCGGGACTCTGCCACCCCCTCCCACCCCCCCCCAGTTTTGGTTCCACCGTGGCCGAGGGCGATGCCGGTGCCGGGTTGTGCTGGCGCGGACGCAGCCAGGTGAGGTTGGGGCCGGCGCCGCGGCGCAGGAGACGCGGGCTCGGCCCCGAGGAGACGCGGGGGCGACGGCGCAGACGGGGACGGACGTGGGGCGACCACCGGAAAAAAGCGGCCCCACCAATAAAGCTCGGCCCCGTGGAGGTGCTCCCGCGTGTGCGACCCGCCGGCGCTCTGCCCTGCCTTGGGGGGGGGGTTCAGAAATGGGAGCCCCAAAAGGCTCCGGTGCCACAGCACCACGTGTGAAGGGGAGGGAGCCGTGCGCGGCCCCCCTGGCGCCCCAAATCCCCCCCGCCGAGGTCTCTCGGCGCTGCCCTGAGGTTCCCGGGATAGCCAAGGGAGGAAATCTTCCACTTCGGGCCCTTTCCAAGCCTCGGGGGCGCAGGAGGGGACCCAGAGCAGACCCCAAAGGGGTCACTGGGGGGCTGTGGCACCCCAAAACCTCCCCCTGCCCGCACAGGGCTCTTCGGGGGAGCACAAAACGCTAAAGAAGGGGGAAAAAGCAACGAGACAAAGCCGGGAAGGGAAACGTTCAGCCCGGGTGCTGGCTGCAGCTGAACATTTTCCCTTTTTTTGCCGACAACTGCCGGGAACTGGCTCCCAAAGAGGATCCTGCTGTGGAGCGGGGACGCTCCTGGCCCCAAAACCACGAGGAGCAGGGGGAGAGGTGCAGGGGGGGGGTCTCCTCCCCCCAAACCCCGATGCAAGGGAGGGACCCTGGGGGCACCAAGTCCCCAGCAGGCAACGTCGGGTTCCCGATGCTCACTCTCAACCCCATCCAGCACAGGGGGACAGGGGGGGAGCCTCACAACGGCCACCCTGCCCCTGGCCACCGCTCCCCCAGCTGTGCTGGGGCTCAGCTGCTGCCACCCCGGGCCTGAAGGAGAACCGATCTGCCCAAAAAAATCCCTTTCTGGACACCCCACGAGCTCATTTCCGTCCCCGTTAGTCCTCCGCCAGCCTCCCCGGCCCCTCGGCCACCTCCTCCCGCCCCAACAACCTTCTCGAGGTCTGCTCTTCTTTATAAAGGCCTTTATTTGACTTCATAGCAAACAGAACACTGGTTTAAATCGAGTGTACGTAGTACACCGTCACAGCAACGAAGGGGCGACGTGTTGGGGCGCGACCCCCCTCTCCCCGCCAGGCCGAGCGGGGACGGGGCGGCGCCACGCGGCTCAGACGGCGCCGGGGCGATAAAAACGAGGAGTTGGGGGGGCGCGGGTGAGATGTTACAGAAGTGGAAAAGAAATAAAAACAAAGAAAAAAAAAATCCGCAAAAATAAAAGAGATTCTCTTGAAGTTACCGGACTAAGGGAGAACTAAGACGGGGTGTTAGACACCGAGGAGCCTGCCGTTAGAAGGGGCTGCAGCTAGGGCCGCTGTCCTGCAGGACGCCGCGGATGTGGTCCCTATGATACAAGCCAGCTAAGGATCCTAAACGACTCACTTTTTTTTTGGGGGGGGGGGGGGGGGAGGCAGGTTTGGACAGACCCGGGGCCACAGGCACATGGAGAAGGGCCAGAAAAAGGAAGAAGAGTCCACAACGAGACCAAAAATTCCTGCGCGTGCATTCCTGCTCCCAGAAGCGGGGGCTCGCGGGCGTCCCGAGGGCGCTTCTGTCCACCGGCGCCGCGGCGAGACCTGACCCAGAGCCCTCCGCGCCTCCGCCTCCCCCGAGAACACCTGGGGCGCCACTTTACAGACGTTAGCGCCTGAATTCAACAGAAGAGGGGAAAAAAAACCCACCCACACTCTTCGAGGGGTCCGGGAAGGGGCCAGAGGAGGAAAATCTTCTCGTTTCTCCGTCACCAAGAGGAGCCGGCGGCGGGGACGCTCTCCCCACCTCCGATGCTGTGCACAGAGGCTGTGCCGAGACCCCGGGGCCCAGGCAGGGTCCCCACGAGAGCCACAAACCTCCCTGCCCGGCCCGGCCCCTCCAGAGGCCACGTTTCACAGGTATAAAATCAAGTCAAATCACTCAAAGACTGGATTTGGGACTAAAGGGGCAATTCCGATGGGGACGCGATCGGCTCGGAGGTGCTAGTTTAACGTTTCAGGAAAATGACAGCACTCGTCGCAGCGATACCACGGGGTGGGTGCCCTCCCCTGCCCTATATTTCCTGCTACTCTGTTTGAATTATAATACAATGTACAGCTGTAGTAAGAACGCTCCGGCCAGAGCCCCCCCGAGGAAGCCCCCGAGGTCAGAAAGTCCATCGGTCGTGTAGCTGGCTTTCACTGCTGAAGCTGTTGCTCGCTGAGGCCTCGGGGTTCTGTGCTTGCCGGGTCGAGTCCTCGCCGTTTAAGCTCTTCCTGCACACCGGACACGTGTCGTGCTGCAAGAGAAACGCGGCGGGGGCGCTCAGGGAAATGGCTTTGGGGGGGGGCTGCTTTGCCCCGAGGTTCCCCCCTCGGGGCGCGCGGGGCTGGGCCCCGAAGAGCCGCGGCCGCTCGTGGTGCTCGCGAGGCCCTTACCAGCTCCAGCCACGGCACGATGCAGTTGCTGTGGAAGAAGTGGTTGCAGGGTAACTGCCGCACCTGCTCGGCCACCGTGTAGTCCTCCTTACACACGGGGCACTCCAAGCCCGTATCTGGAAGAGAGGCGCGGAGCGGGGCAGGGTGAGGCGGGCGCCGAGCCGCAGCTCGCCAGGACCGTGCTCGCAGGCCGCGGCGCGCACCACCCAGGTACCGAAGGGACTCCTTTTTTTTTTCCCCCAAGGGACTCCTTTATGTGACTAACCCCAGATTTGGGGTATTTGAGCTGACAAAACCTCCTCGTGCAGCAAGAGGCTTTGCGAGGCTGGTGGCGGACACCTCCAGCACGTCCCCCCCCCTGCTCCGCGAGGACACAGCGTGCTGCGGAGCGCTGTCAGCGGGGAGAGACGGCGAAAACCTGACCTCCTCCTTCATCCTGGGCCTGATGCTGCGGGGCCGATGCTAACACAGACGCCCCGACCGCAGGCAGCAGGGAGACAAAGCTCCCGGCGCTCCTCTCCCGCCTGCCAGGCTGCCCGGATCGAGCTGTGTCAATTCACGAGGGCAGGGCAGAGCATTACAGCATGGAAATTCGGAGGCTTCCTGGCTTCCCAGACAAGAATGAGAGCCACGGGCGTATAAAAAGAACCAGACAAAAATATCTGTCACGGAAACAGCTTTTCTAATCAACCGGCTTGTCCTAACGGAGCAGCTCGGTGGGAAAGGGATCCCGCAAGCAGCCGGCGGAGCCAACCTCCTGCAAACACGGGGAGAAAAATCCCCTCGGCGAGCTAATTGCAAAACCATAAACACTGCAAAAAAAAAAAAAAGCCCACAGGTCTCCGCTGCCAGCTACGTTACAAAAACCTGCGGGTCTTACATGACATTTCAGAAGCAATTCGGCAGGAACATGCTCGGAGCCTCGTCCACCGGCCCTGCCGCGAGCCAGTTTGCAAGGGGAGAACGCGACACGCACCAAGCCCAGCCCTAACGAGACCATCGGCAGCGGTACGAACGGAAGGTTCTAGAGAAGGGCGAAGCAACCAGCGGACTGGGAGGCCGAGGAGGCGGCGCAAACGCTGTGCAGGAGGAGGAAGGTCTCTGCCGAGGGCCTGAACCGGCAGAGATGGGGGACGAGGAGCCCAAGGAGCGCACCGGAGGTGACAGCAGGAGGAACGTCAGGGGCGCCCCAGCCGGCAGCGGTTCGGGAGGAAGGAGCAGTGCTGCCCTCTGCCCTCCTGCACCAGCAGCTGCCTGGGGACACGAGGTCGCCACAAAGGGGCCGATCCTTCACAGGAGGAAGGGGACTCGGGCACCAAACCAGACTGCGCCCGAGCCACGCACGCACCAAAGCGCCGGGAGCCGAGGCTGGCTTCACCTACCGACTTGTTCCTGAGTTACTGTCACTGTGGGCAGAGAGGAGATCTTCTCTTTGTCGGCCGGGGGTGGTCCCGTGTTTTCCAACTGTCCCAAGAGCTGCGGAGGAAACACCCGGCTGTCCTCGGGGCTACGGGCACGGCGCCGCGTCCCGGCACCAGCCACCGAGGCACGAGCAGCTCGGCACCGGCTGTCCCCGGGGGACATCCCCGACCCGTCCCCGAAGTGCCGGCCGCCCCCCGCCGCCTCACGGCTCCTTTATTTCCTCCGCCCGTCCGCCGTTTCCTCCTAGCACCGCTGGATATCCCGGGTGCAGGCGATTTCCCTGCCCTGCAGCCGCACTTTCAGCGTTCGCGCCTCGCTGCCACCTCCCACCGAAGGGCCTGGAGGACCCTGAACCCAAAGGGGATGTTCTGGGCAGGGGAAGAGCCTCGTGCTGCTCAGCCGAGGGAACGGGGCGCCTGCTGCCTCCCCCAGGCCTCGGTCGGGGTGTCAGGAGGAGAGAGGAGCCCCCCCAAGGGCGGCGGGGAGCCACGAGGAGCTGCTTTAGGCCGGCCCTGCCGCCAAGCCGAGGAGCGGCCGTACCCAACCCCGCTCCCCTGGGGGGTTTTGCACCTCCAGGGGCTTAACCCCACTCCCCCGGGGGTTTCCATCCCCAGCGTGGAGTCTCTGGGGCTTAACGGGGGCTGGGCCCGAGCTGCGGCGCTGGCGGCGCCTCTTCCCTCGCCTTACAGCTCCCTGACTGCCTCACGGGCGTTTCGTGCTGCTGAGACCCGGGTTCGCCCCAGGATCAGCTCCGACAGGTTCGCACGGGGTCGGGGCAGAGCTGGGAGCAGCACTCGGGGGAGCCCCGTTCCCTTTCCAGGCCGCATTAAAACACCCGGGACGCGAAGCCCCGGGACGGGCAGGGCCGGTGGCCGCAGCCACGGAGCCACCGGGCGCCGCCGCGCTTCGGGGAGCGTGAGCAAGGCGGGCGAGACGGGTGTGGGAGCCGGGGGCTGCTTCTGAACGGCAGCAGATGGCTCTGGCAGGCGCCTTCCGAGGCGTCAGCACCACGGCAGCAGCCAAATTAGCTCCCGGTACGGCAGCCGCCCGCTCCGCCGTCCCGTCCCGGTGACGCCGACGCCCTGGAGGAGGCCGGGGATGGAGCTGGGCACCCCCGGTCCCCGAAGGGAGCCAGATGAGGCTGCGGGGGAACGGCAGCGTGCTCGGCTCCTTCCCCAAACCACAGGGGGAAGTGGCTCGTGGGTACAAAATGCTGGATTCGGAGCGGGACCCCGAGGCTGAGACGGGATTTTTATTTTCAGCCTCTGCCGAGCCTGCTGCGAGGCACCCGTGAGCCCTGCGCCACGGGCGGACTGGCAAGGCGGAGAGCTAAAACGCTGCGTTTCCACCCAAAAGAGGCGCAAACCCTCCCCAAAAAGGCAGGGCACCAAGCCAGACGGCGCCAGCCCTGTCCGCGAGGCTCTCCCGCAGTGGAACCGACCGGGCAGGAGAGCAGGGGGAGAAGAGCCCAAAAACCTGGAGGCACGGCTCAAAGCTCTCCCAGCCGGGCCCGCTCGGGGGTCTCGGGGGTCTCACCTGGGTGACGATGGCGTCGAGGCCGCTCTGTCCCCACGCGTAGTCCCCAGGGTTCGAGTGCAGCATCCCGCTCCTGCGGGCGGGAGCGGAGTCAAGGGAGCTGCTTCACCCCCCCCAAAAAACAGCCCCGAGGTTTGCAGCACCCGGAGGAACCTCACCCCAGCAGCCACACCAGGAGAAGGAAGCTCCCGCGCAACTGGTGCTTACTGGGCGCACCGGTGGCTCGAGGAGAGCCGTGATCAAAGGCAGGGCCGACGCCGTGCTCGCTACTCACCAGGAGAACGGGTGCTGCGAGCCAGGGAGCGCCGAGTTTGCGAAAAACCCCGCGAAGATCTGCTGTATTATTCTGCGGGAAGCGGAAAGGAACACGTCGGGCAAGCAAATCCGCGGCGGCGGCGTTTTAGCAAGGTAGGGCCGCGAGAAGACGAACCGCCCGCTCCCATCGTGGCCGGGCTCACGCCTCGGTGAAGCCCTTCCCCAGGAGGGCGAGCCCCGAGACGGGCGCGGGAGGAGGCGGGAGGGATGCCAACTCAGCGCAGCGTGGGAGGGCTGCGAGAGGGCCGGCAAGCGGCTGAGTTTCCCGAGCCCCGAGCTGTTTCCCCGTGGCGAGAGCCGGCAGCGCCGCGGCACGGCCCACCTCTCCCCCCCCCAACGCCGCTACCGCGCCGAGGGGGACGGGGGGCAGAGCCTGCGGTGTGACAACCCCAACCCAAGGGTTTTTAGGGCCCCCTGGGGGCTCCCACCCGAAATCCCAGGCCCCCGTTTCCCCAGGCTGCTCGCCGAGAGGCCGTTTTTGGCCGCCGAGACGTTCCCAGGGGGGTTTTGGGCACTCACCCCTCGATGGCAGGAGACCTGTCGGGGCGCGAGCTGCCCCGGGAGCGGTACCTCCGCGTCATGGGCAACCGCGGGGGGCGGCTGGGCCCCCAGAGGTCGGCGTGGGCTTGGTGGCCCCTCTCGTTGTCCCTGCCGTCTTGGTCCAGCGAGCCGCTGCTCAGGAAGGGTCGGAAGTCGGGGAAGAACATCGTGTGGTCCAAGTGGTCCCAAAGCTGGGGAGGGGGGGGAGGACACAAAGCGCGCGGCTCCGTCACCCCCCGTCCCAGCGAGCCGGCACGGCGGAAGGGGGCTCCACCTCGACGGGAGCAACCGAGCCAATTCCTGCCGTTGCCGCGGCTCCCGGAAAAATCAAAAAGCCCGGCAAACACGCTTAATTACGGCTAATCGGCCGGGCCGCCCCCGGGAGGACCGGCACGGCGGCTCCCTCCTGCTACGCGCGGGTCCCAGCGGGATATAGGTTCTGGTGAGCCGCCCCGAGGCGGTGCGAGGCTGGGATTTTAGGGGGGATCGGGGGGTTTTAGGGGGGGATCAGGGGCTTTTAGGGGGAGATCGGGGGGTTTTAGGGGGGATCGGGGGCTTTTAGGGGGGGATCGGTGAGTTTTAGGGGGGAACGGGGTTTTTTTAGGGGGGATCAGGGGGTTTTAGGGGGGATCAGGGTTTTTTTAGGGGGGATCGGGGGTTTTAGGGGGGATCGGGGGGTTTTACGGGGGGATCGGGGGGGTTTTAAGGGCAGAACCCACGCCCCGCACCTCTGCTCTGACACCGGGGCAGGAGCGGTGTCCGAGGGAGCAGCGCCCTCGGCTTTAATTAAGTAATTAAAGGCTACGGAGCGTAACGCGAGGGCTGCTCCTTCCCGGCTCGTACTAGACCCTCATCGCGTTACGACGCCATCAGAGCAGCCTCGTTGCCACTTCACACCGAACTAGCTCACTTCTTGCGTCGCCTGCTGCAATCTGGCGTCGGAGGGAAGGGAGAAGCCGCGCCCGTGACCTTTTCTTTGAATCAGCACCCTGCAGACGAGCCCGCTGCTGGGAGAGGGATTTCCTTCCTCGTCAATCCCCAGAGCCACGCAAATTTACGCAGCGCCTCTCATCCGGGGGCACCCCGGAGCTCTCTGTAAGCCGGCGCACGGGCTCGGAGGAGAGACGGCTTTATCTCGGCGCAGCTCGGGCATTTCTGGGGCGATTTCAGAAGCCGCAGCCCTGCTCCGAGGAGGAGGAGGAGGAGGAAGAGGAGGAGGAGGACCAGAAAACCTCTCCCGGGCTGGTTTTAGACAAGGCAGCCAAACTCACCTCTGCGAACTGCGTGGACGGGCTGTCGTCTATGCCGCTGCCGTCTAGAAAACTGGAGAGGAAGAGCCGGTGAGAGCAGGGCCCCCCCCCGGCCCCGAAAACCGTGAGGAGAGCCGGGAGCCCCGCCGGCAGCGCGGCCCCCGCGTGCCCCGAGCGAGAGAGGGGCGAGCAAACGGCGTGCGAGCTGCTCCTGCTGCGGGGCAGGGGCGCGGGGCGTCCCACGGGGCCCCCGATGCACCGCCCGGGGGGGTTGGGGGGGGGGCACGGCCGTGCCGTGAGGGTGCTCGGTGCCGCCGGTGCTGCTGCTGCTGCTTGCCGTGGACCCAGCGGGTGCAGGGGACCCCGCGGCCTCGGGTGCTGCTCCAAGCCGTGAAGCCTCCCCCCCCACCCCCCCAACCCCAGGACCCCAAAAGCGGCCCGGCCTCGGGGGGCGCCCCGCAGGCGGCGGCGTTTTCCCTCGGGGATTTGGGGCCAACGCGTGCGGTGAGAAGCAGGAGGAGGAGGAGGAGGAAGAGCCCAAACCACCGCGCCGGGGCGAGTAGCTCTCGCTGCTCCTCTGCTCCGCGGGGACGGGGGGGGGGACGGGACGGCGGGACCTGTGGTGCCGGAGGGAGACCGCAGTGAGCTGGGGGGGGCGCTTCTCCAGCCGGGGGTCTCACAGCTCCGAGGGGGGTCCCCGGGGACGGAAGGGCTCCCCCCGGGGAGCAGACCCGCGGCCTCGTGCCCGCACGCCGCCGCCCGACCGAGAAATCCGCTCGCTCGGCGCCAGGCCCGGGCCCGAGCACGGCGGGCACCCAGCCGGCAACGTTCGGGACCCCCGGTGGCGGGGGGGCGGAGGGGTTCTGCGGGGTGCCCGGCGCCCACGGCCGTGCCCCCAGCGGGAGCTCGGCGGCCGCAGGGGGGGGGTTTTCTCTCTCTCGTGGCTCGAGCTGTGAGGTTTGAGAGGGCTGAAGGCCGAGCCAGGGGCCGGCGGAGGAAATAAAGGTCCTTCGAGAAGAGACGTGAGCTCCGCTCCCCAGAATAACGGATTTCGCCCTAAAACGCCACGCCTCGAAGCCCCCGCGCGCCTTCCTTCCCCTTCGGCGGCCTCGACCCCGCT
>NC_137721.1:1246090-1343151 GCF_964034855.1 Anser brachyrhynchus | reverse complement strand
CCCCCAGCCCTCCCCACTGCCCCCAGCCCCCCCGTGCCCCCCCGCAGTCGGGGTTGGGGACAGGAACAAGGCCGGGGGGGGGGCGGAGGCGGTTCGCGGGGGGGTGTTTACCCGGGCCGTGTCCCCGCTGTCCCCCCCCCGCTGTCCCCCCCCCGTTGCCCCCCCCCCGCTGTCCCCCAGCTGAGCAAACAGATGACGCGGGCGCAGCCGCCACGTGCCGGCCCCGGCCCCACGGGGGACCTGGCGTGGGCCCCGGCCCCTTCCCAGTGCTCCCAGTGCTCCCAGTTCCCCGCCCGGACTGGGCAGCGTTGCCGCGACCCGGGGCCGCGAACGCGCGTGGGCGCCGCTGCCGCGGGGGGGGGGGGGGGGGGGGGGGGGGAGGAATGTGGAGGGGGCGGGGCCTGGGCGGGCAGGGGGCGGGGCCTGGGCAGGCAGGGGGCGGGGCCTGGGAGGCAGGGGGCGGGGCCTGGGCGGGCCACACCCTCACACGCCCCGCCCCTCCTCTCCTTGCCCCGCCCCCTCCGGCTCCTTTCGGGCCATCCCCGCCCCCCCCCCCCCCGCCCCCAGGCACCGCGGGGCCCCCCCTTTGTGTCCAGCGCCGGGGGGGGGGGGGGCACCCATGGGTGCCGGGGGGGTGCTGCCTCGGTCTCCCCCCTTCATTAAAAAAAAAATAATTGGGAATGAAGACTCCACACCCCCCCCCCCCCGGACACACTAATGGCCCCCCCCCCCCCCAAAACGGGGGGGGCACCCTGGAATTAATGTAGGTCCTACAATAACAACCCCGGGGGGGGATTGATGCCATGGGGGGCAATCTGCCACCCCTTGATTGGGGGGGGGCACAAAGCGTCTGGGGGTATGGGATGGCATGGCCCCCCCCCCCCCCCCAGGTGATGACCCCCCCCCCCCCCAGTGAACCCCAAAGCAGGGGCAGGGTGACGAGGACACCGGGTCCCCTGGTGGGACTGCAGGCAGGGGTGATGGGGGGGGGGACCTGGCACCACTGCCCCCCCCCCAAAAAAAAACACCACCATCACTATATCGGGGGGGGGAGGATGGGGAGGGGGGGGTCAGCCTTTATTTAAAACAACCCCAGCGGGCAGCCGGGCGCCCAGCACCCACACCCCCCCCCCCACCACCACCCCCCCGCCCGCGGCCGTCACAACCCCTCGGGGCTGGCCAGGGTGCCGTTGTGTTCCGGGGGGGGGTCCCGGCTCCCCCCCGGCCCCGGCCTCCGCCACCGCCGCCTCCTCCAGCGGCTGGTCCAGGCGGCTGGGGATGGACCAGTAGAGGTGGGCGTCGCGGCGGGCGGCCGCCGCCGCCAGCTGCCGGGCGCTGCAGGCCGGCGTGGGCACGGGCACGGTGTGGTGGAAGCCCCCGTAGTCCACCTCGTAGCAGCCCTCGGCCAGGCTCAGCACCGGCGAGAAGCGGTGGCCCCACAGCACCTCGTCCGCCAGGTAGGAGCTGCGCGCCTGGCACGTCATCCCTGCGGGGGGGGGGGGGAAGTGGGGGGGGGGCAGCCGGGGGGGGCGAGGGTCCCGCAGCCTGCACCCCGCATACGCGCACGGCACGAGCCCACCGCGCGTGGCACGGCCACGGGGTCGGGGAAGGGGATGGGGTGGCTTGGGGGGGGGGATGGCGGGGGCACCCGGTGCATGGCGCACCCCGGTTGGGGGGTGGGGGGCACCCCCGGTCTGTAAAGCATGGGGGGACCCCAATCTATAAGGCATGGGGCACCCCGATCTATAAGGTATGGGGCACCCCGGTCTGTGGTGCAGCCCGTGTATGGGGCACCCTGATTGTGGTGCATGGGGCATGGAGGTGATGTCCCCATGGAGGTGATGTCCCCATGGAGGTGATGTCCCCATGGAGGTGAGGTGTCCTCATGGAGATGTCCCCAAGAAAAAGATGTGTCCCCGTGGAGGTGTCCCCGTGGAGGTGTCCCCGTGGAAATGAAGCGGCCGCAGGGAGATGTCCTTGTGGAGATGAGGTGTCCCCATGGAGGTGTCCCCCTGGAGGTGAGGTGTCCACATGAAGGTGTCCCCATGGAGGTGGCGTCCTCATAGAGAAGTCCCCATGGGCGTGACGTGTCCCCATGGAGGTATCTGCATGGAGATGTCCCCATGGAGGTGGTGGTCCCACAGAGATGTCCCCATGGACACAAGGTGTCCCCGTGGAGGTGACGTGTCTGCATGAAGATGTCCCCATGGAGGTTGCGGCCCTGTAGAGACTTCCCCATGGACATGAGGTGTCCCCACAGACGTTAGGTGCGTCCCACCCTCCCTGGTGGCCCCGTTACCTGTGGCCTCCACCATGCCCTCGAGGATGACGACGATCTCAAAATCGTCCTTCTCCAGCTGGTGCCGCGAGACGTCCCAGAAGGGGCTGCGCTCGTCGATCTCGTGGCTGATGATGAGGGGCGAGACGAGGAAGAGGCGGTCGTCGCCCGTCTCGAAGCCCACGCTCAGGTCGGTCTGGTCCAGGGGGATGAACTCGCCCTCCTGCGTCTGCTTGGACTTGATGAGCTTGGCGCGGATGGAGGCCTCCACGATGTGCGAGTCCCGCAGGTCGCCCACGCGAAACATCAGGCAGAGGCGGTCGTCCCGCAGCGACACCACGGCGTGCGAGGAGAAGACCAAGGTCTCGGCGCGCTTGTTGGGCTGCGAGATCTTCACGAACATGCAGCCCACCATGAAGGCGTTGACCATGGAGCCCAGGATGGCCTGGAGCAGCAGCAGCACGATGCCCTCGGGACACTTGTCGGTGATGACGCGGTGGCCGTAGCCGATGGTGGTCTCCGTCTCGATGGAGAAGAGGAAGGCGGAGACGAAGCCGTTGAGGTTGTTGACGCAGGGCGTCCAGGCGTGGTCCTCCAGGTGGTCCAGGTCGCCGCGGCAGTAGGCGATGAACCACCAGATGAGGCCGAAGAAGAGCCAGGTGACGGCGTAGGCCAGGATGAAGACGAGGAGGCTGAAGCGCCACTTGAGGTCCACCAGGGTGGTGAAGATGTCGGTGAGGTAGCGGTAGGTCTCGCGCACGTTCCCGTGCTGCACGTTGCACTTGCCGTCCTTCTCCACGTAGCGCTGACGCTTGCGGGCCCCGGCCCCCCGGCGCCGGGGGGGGGCGGGGGGGGGCCTTGGCCTCGCTGGGCCCCCCCTCGGGCACCCCGCAGAAGGCGGCGTTGTCCTGAGCCATCGCCCTCAGCGCCTGCGGGAGGGAGGGGGTGGTGGCGCCCAACTGGGAGGCACTGGGAGGCACTGGGAGGGGCAGGTGTGGGGGGGCCGGCAGGAGGCTGGGGGGGAGTGAGGCACGGGACTGCGGGGGTGGGTGAGGGCACACGTGTGTGTGCACACGCATGGACACGTGTACACAATGCATGCACTCACAAAGTATGCATGCACACACATGCAAACTCACACACACGTGCACACCTGTGTCCAGCTGCTGGCAGGTGCACACGCACGCACACGCATGCACACGCACGCACACGCATGCACACGCACGCACACACGTGTATGCAGATGCACGCACATACAAACACACGCACACATCTGCAAACACGTGCACACAGCTGCACACGTGTGCATGCACACACACACACACACACACGAGCAGATACCGGCACGCCAGCACCCAGGGCTGTGCGCACACGCGTGTTTTGCCCACTGGTGGGGTGCACGCACATGCGTGCAGCCCGGGGGGGGGTGGGGGGGGGTGGGGGGGGGCTCCTTGCACGCTGCCATGCACCGGAGCGTGTGTGCACCAGTCCTGCGCACGCACTGGACCGATGCCAGCGCACGCACACGGAGCTGGGCGATGCACACGCGATGAACACACGCATGTGCACCCCCCCCAGCCTATCCTTGCCCCCCCCCCCCCCCCCCCCCCAAGCTGTGCCCCACACAACCCTGCCCCCCCCCCCCCCCCAGCCATGGGGCACCCCACGGCCCCCGGGCTTGGGGGGGGGGGGGGGGGGGGGATGGCAGCACAGGTGCCCCAGGCAGATTGGAGGGGGGGATGGGGGGGGGGGGGGGGCATCTTTCCCAAAATGTAGAGGGGGGAGGTGGGGGGGGGGGGGCACCCATCACCTCTGTGCAGGCCTTGGGTGCCCCTGACCGGTGTCGGGGACCCCAGCGCCACCCCCGTGTCCCCTCGCTGTGAGGAGGGGGGGGGGGGACTGGCGGGGGGGGGCGTACAGATGGCAGGGCTGGGGGTGCGGGAGAGAACGGGGCGGGGGGGCAATACGGGGGAGGGGAGCAGCAGGAGCCCCCCGGGGCTGTCCCCTCCACCACCCCCCCGCTCTGCCCCCCCGCCCCCCCCCGTCCCGGTGCCCCCCCCATCCCGGTGCCCCCCCCCCCCGCACTCACCGCTCCCCCCGCGGCTCCCGCCGGGGCGCGCAACCCCCGTGCGCTGCGCGCATGGCGCAGGAGGAGCGCAGCGCCCGGCTCCGCTCGGCTCGGCCCCCCGGTCCCGTCCGGTGCCGCTCGGGCTCGGCTCGGTTCGGCCCGGCCCAGCTCTTCCCCCCCCCCCCCCCCCCAACACCGCCGGTTTCACCCCCCCCCCCCCCCCGCGCCTCCCCCGCCGGCCGCGCTCCGCCGTTCCCCGGCAACGGCTGCGCCCCGGGAGCGCGCGGCTAAAAATACCGAGCTGCGCCCGCCCCCGGCACGGCCCCCCCCCCGGCCCCGGGCCGAGCCGAACCGGGCCAACCCCCCCCCTCCTCAACCCCCCCCCCCAGGAAGGGCAGAGCGGCGGGGCCACGCGTGGCACGCTGCCCGCGGGGCGTGGGGAGGGGGGAAGAAATGCGCCGGGGTTGCCCCCACGCGTGTGCTCGGGGACACGCGTGGCACGGGGGGGGCGCTTGGTGCTGCGCTCCGCTTGGTGCTGCGCTCCCCCCCCCCCCCCCAATTCCTCCCCCGCCGCCGGTTGCCCCCCCGCCCCCCCCGGTAGCCCAGCGGCCGCCCGGTGGCGGTGGCGGCCCCGGCCCCTCCCCGGCCCCCCCCCCCCCCGGGCGGACAAAGGCGCTTTGTGCCGGGACCGGCCCGGGAACAGCGGGGCCTTGTGCGGGGGGGGCGGCCCCACGCACCCACGGCCACGCACCCACGGCCCCGCGCACCCACGGCCCCACTGCCCCGCGCCCCCCCCCCCCCCCCCCCCAGCCGCTCCCTCATCACCAGCGGGGGGGGGGGGGGGTGATGGTGTCGGGGGGGGGGCCCACGGGTGACACCCGCCCGTGCCCCCACTCCCCGCGGGGGGGGTCTCAGGACCCCACGCGAAAACACGGGGGGCACGGGCGGGGGTGGGGGGCCGGTCCCGGTGCTGCGGCCGGTGGGTTGAGGTGGGGGGGGGTTGTGGGGGGTGCTCGGGCCCGCCCCCCCCGCCCCGGGGCCGGTAACGTGACCCGGACCGGGCTCGTTTTCCACCCCATTAACCCCCCCCCCCCCCCCCCCAAGCCCGCCCCACGCCGGCTCCTCCCCGCCCCCCCCCCCCCGCCTCCCCCGGCCCCCCCCCCAACCCCCCCCGGGCCCCCTCCCCGGCCCCGCCAATCGGTGCCAGCCGGGCCCGGCGAGGCGGCCGGCCCGGGGAGGGGGGGGGGGGGGCGCGGGGGGGGCCCCGTCCCACCGCCGCCGGCCCCGCCGAGCCATAAAGCCCATGGGGAGCCGGCGGCGGCCGGGCTGAGCGCGGCCAGGCACCCCCGGGCGCCCCAGGGTGCCCCCCCGGCAAGGTAAGGGGCCGCCGGGGGTGGGGAGGTCCCGGTCCCCTGAGCCCCCCCGCCCCCCGCCCCAGTAAAGCCCCCCCTTGTCGCGGCCAGGCCACCCTGGGGGTGGCGAGGGGCTGGGGGCAGCCGGCAGTGCCCCCCCCCTGCTGGATGCGGCTCCGGGCCGGTGGCCCCGCGCCCCCCCCCCCCACGTCCCGGTGTCCCGTGCCCCCATCACCTCACGTCCCGGTGTCCCGTGCCCCCACGTCGCCGTGGTCCCCATCCCCGTGTCTCGGTGCCCCGTGTCCCCGCGTCCCTTTATCCCCCACCCCCGTAGCCCCATGTCCCATGTCCCCATGTCCCGAGTCTCCCTGTCCCCCGTCCCCATGTTCCCCGTGTCCCCCCATCCCACCGTCCCCATGGCCTGTCCCCACGTCCCCCTCCCCCCTTCTGCCCCCGATGTCCCCGTACCCCCGTGTCCCATGTCCGCCACCCCCTTGCCCTCCACCTCCATCCCCACGTCCCCACACCCGCTGTCCCCATGTCCCCATGTCCCCCGTCCCCACATCCCCGTATCGCCAGTGCCCGTGTCCCCACATCCCCCCCTCCCTGTGGGTCTCCCCCCTCCCCAGCCCAGTGGGGACCTGGACGGACGGACGGACAGAGAGGGAGACGGACGGACAGACACGGACGGAGGGCACCACGTCCCTCAGCCCATTCCCACCCCACTCCCACCCCCCCCCAGGCATCTCTGGGGCCACCCCTGTCCCCTCTACCGCAGCCCACGGGGTGTCCCCATTGCCCCCCGCCAATGGGGCCCGAGGCCACGGGGTGGTTGGGGGGGGCCCTTCCCTGCCCCAGGGACGGGGGGGGGCAGGGTCAGGGCATTTCAAGGGCATTTGGAGTGAGGGGGACAGGGGGGCACCCACAGGGCGCTGGGTTAGTGGCACCGGCCCTGGGTGGGCTGGGGATTAACCAGGCTGTGGGTTAACGGGGCTGGGAGTTAAGCAGGCTGTGGGTTAACCAGGCTGCGGGTTAACCAGGCTGTGGGTTAACCAGGCTGCGGGTTAACCAGGCTGCAGGTGAACCAGGCTGCAGGTGAACCAGGCTGCAGGTTAGGCACGCCGGATTAGCTGGGCTGTGGATGAGCAAAACCACAGATTAGCTACGCTGGATTAGCCAGGCTGTAGGTTAGTCACGCTGGATTAGTGGGGTTGAGGATTAGTGGGGCCACAGATTAGCTGCGCTGGATTAGCAGGGTTGTGGATTAGCCACGCGGGATTGGGCTGTGGGCAAAGGTGGGCTGTGGGTTATCCAGGTGTGGGTTATCCAGGTGTGGGTTATCTGGGTGTGGGTTATCCCGGGATTGGATTATCCGGGATGTGGGTTATCCGGGATGTGGGTTATCCAGGTGTGGGTTATCCCGGGATTGGATTATCCCAACTGTGGGTTATCCAGGGTGTGGGTTATCTAGGTGTGGGTTATCCCAGGCGTGGAGTACTGCAGGTGTGCTTTATCCGGGTGTGGGTTGGAGGTGTGGGTTATTGGAGGTGTGCGTTATCTGGGTGTGAGTTATCTGGGTGTGGGTTATCCCGGGTGTGGGTTACCCAGGTTAGTCGGGCTGCGAGTTACACCCCCCGTGAGCTGCCGGTTAATGGGTCTGGGGGTAACGATGCTGCGGGTTACCCGTGCTGCGGCCGCGGGCGGTGGCTTCTCCGCTGGCTACGAAGGCTGAGCCGCGTCGTCCCCGCCGGCCTTATCCGCCCCATCGGCACCGGCGCCGCCAGCTCCCGTGGGAGCCCCCGCGCCCGTGGGTCCACTGGAAGCGCTCCCGGCCCCGCCGAGCTTCCCTGGAGGCGGCGGGCTTGAAAAGAGGCCAAAATGGGCTTTTTTTGCCCCAATCCACAGCCGGCAGCGGGGTGGATTTGTTGGCAGTTAATGGGGGTTGAGTAGCACTGGGGGGGGGAAGGATTTGTCATTTTGGGGTCCCCTGGTGCTGTGGGGACCCCCCCCCGGTGTCCCTGCTGTGCTAGAGGGGAAACCGAGGCAGGGTTTGGGAGGGGTCCCCAGTCCCATCCTGCCCCCGCCGCCCCGCTCTCGGCATTTTCCTGAATTTCCCGAATTCTGCAGCTCGGGGCCGGCAGCGCGAAGGGTGCGGGGATGGCGCTGGCCTCAGGGCCCCCCCAGGTCCCCCCCCAGGGCCATGCCGTACTCTGTGCTCAAACCGGGTGCGATGGGGGTCCCGGGGTGCAGCGCGGGGGCTCGGGGGGCTCCGATGGACAAGGGCAGGGGACCCAGGGGACAGCGGCCGAGCTGGGTGGGTGGCAGGGGGACGCTGGCCCCCAGGACCCCCGCTGGGGGGCCAGGCTGGCCGGGGGGGCGGCAGCGAGCGCGGGGCTCTGCATGCTAACGAAGCGCTTCGTCAAAGCGCCTTTGTGCCCCGCCAGCTCCATTGAGGCCTCTCCTCCGGGGCGCACAAAGGCCCCACTGTCCCCGTGTCCCCGTCCCCCCCCCCCGCCTGCCCTTGCACAGCCTCCCCCCCCCCAACACCCAGCCCCACGGGACCAGCCCCACGCCGCGTCCCCCGGTGTCCCCAACCCCGCCATCCCCAACCTTCCACGGGGACGAGGTGCGGACCCCCCGCTCCCAGTTGCCACCAGTATCACGCCCCCCCATTTTTGGGGTGGAAAGGGGGGAAAATGGTGCTGGCGGGGAGCCCGGCCACGGCTGGCACCGTGCGGGCACGGGAACAGCGCCCGGGTTGGCGATGCCAGTGGGGCGTGGGGAGGGGGGGCACGGGTCCCTGTGTCCCCTGCCCTGCAAGGACCCCCCGCATGCTTGGGGGGGGGGAAACTGAGGCAGGAGGCGGGGGGGGGGGGTTAATGGGTAACCGGGCGGAGCAGGTGGCGGTCGTGCTTGGTGGCGGCCGTGCCCCGCGGCATCGTCCCCGCACTGGGAACAAGCGGTGCCTTGTCACAACCTGTGTCCAGGGCGCGTGGGGTGGCACGGGGGGGCTGCCAATGGGGGGGGGGGGTGGGGGACCCCAGAAATGGGGGGGTCAGGATGTGCTGAAAGGGGTGCAGGGAGCCCCCGAGTGAAGCAGGGCGTGGGGACCCCGAAGAGGGGCAATGGGGAGCTTTTCGGGGGGGGCAGGGATCCCAAAAAGGGGTGCAGGGATCCCAGGGAAAGGTGCAGGGACCCTGGGGAGGGGAAGGACCCCAAAAAGGGGGGAGAAGGGCATAGAGGGGTGCAGGAACCCCAAATACAAGCACAAAGGGAGCCCCAGGGGTGAGGGGACCCCGAGGGGGGAGAGGAGCACGGGGAAAGGGGGGCAAAAGGACTTGGGGGGGTGCGGGGCCAACTGTGGGGACATGCGGGGGGTGCCGGTGCCTGTCCCTGCCGGCACGGGCAGAGCTCGGGGCGCAGGGAGGGGCACTGGGGGTGCAGTGGCCCCAGGCCATGGAGCTCTGGGGAACACGGGGTGGTTTTGGGGACAGGGTGGCTCTGGGGATGCGTGGTGCCCGCGGGGACAGGGGGGGGCCTGGTCCGGGATGGGGACAGGGCCCTGACCCGGTGCCACCGTCCCCTCCAGCGGGTTTCGCCAGGAGGGGACGGATGTGGTGCAGCAGGGACAGTGGCAGCGCCGCCCGGGGTGGCCGGTGCCTTCCGGGTCCCCCGGCTTTGGCCGGCGCAGGGACACGAGGCTCCAAGGAGACCCCCCAGGGTGCCACCGCGTCCCCGGTGTCCCCGGCACGCTGCCTCGCCGCAGCCAGCTCGGAAACCGCGGCGGGGCCAAACGCTGGCGTGGGCTGAAAGGGTCCTTTCTGTGCCGCCGGGGACCGGGGTCGGGGACAGGGACGGGGACGGAAGCGCGCCTGGCGCCGCCGCCAGCCGTTTGTGCCCGTCGCCTCCCATTCATCCCCTCCTTCCTCTTCCTCCCGGCCTGATTCAGTCCCCGGCCCGGCCAGGACACCCAGGTCCTGTCCCCAGGCGAGGTGGCAGGGTGACAGCCAGGGACATTGCGGGGCCTGGCAGCACCGGGGAGGACAGGGAGGGAGGGAGGAGCGGACGGACGGACGCAGACGGACAGAGGGACAGGTGAGCGGATGGGGGCATAAAAGCACGGACGGACGGACAGAGGCACACGCGGACAGACAAGGGTACGGATGAGGGAAGGCAGGGAGGGACGGACGGACAGGTGGACGGGGGAGTGCTGATGGGGGCGATGGACGGACACACGGACAGACAGGTGACCGGAGAGGGCGCGCGAGGACAGACGGATAAAGGTAGATGGACAAATGGGTGGGTGGGCAGGCAGGTGGTGGACGCGGGGACAGGCAGGACAGACAGACAGGTGGGTTAATCGATCAGTAGGGAGAAGGATGGACGGACAGACGGGGTGGACAGACAGGGGGATGGCTGGAGGCTGCGAGGGGCGACAGCAGCCACCAGCACCGAGGTGCCTCGCATCCGTCAGGTCCCGCACAGCTGGGCTGGGGTCCCCAACGTGTCCCCAACACCGAACCTCCGTCCTCAGCCTCCATCCATCCATTCCTCCCCTTAGCTGCCTGTCCTCGCGCTGCACCCCACCCATCCCCCTGCCTTCTCCTGCCCCCCACCCACACTTCCGTCCATCCACCTATCCATCTCCATCCATCCTGTCCCCCATCCTTCCCTCCATCCCATCCCCTTTCTCCACCCTCTCCGTCCGCCTTCCCCACTTGCCCCCCACCCCCTCGTGACTCTCCCCCCCGTGTCCCCCCCCCGGCTCACGGCGCCCCCTCCCGCAGATGACGTCGGCCACGAAGGTGTACTACAGCCAGACCACGCAGACCGACAGCCGCCCGCTCATCGGCTCGGGCCTGCGCCGGCGCCGGGTGATGACCAAGGATGGCCGCAGCAACGTGCGGATGGAGCACATCGCCGACAAGCGCTTCCTGTACCTCAAGGACCTGTGGACCACCTTCATCGACATGCAGTGGCGCTACAAGCTGGTGCTCTTCTCCGCCACCTTCGCCGGCACCTGGTTCGCCTTCGGCGTCGTCTGGTACCTGGTGGCCGTGGTGCACGGGGACCTGCTGGAGTTCGACCCGCCGGCCAACCACACGCCCTGCGTCATGCAGGTCCACACGCTCACCGGCGCCTTCCTCTTCTCCCTGGAGTCGCAGACCACCATCGGCTACGGCTTCCGCTACATCAGCGAGGAGTGCCCGCTCGCCATCGTGCTGCTCATCACCCAGCTGGTCCTCACCACCATCATGGAGATCTTCATCACCGGCACCTTCCTGGCCAAGATCGCCCGGCCCAAGAAGCGGGCGGAGACCATCAAGTTCAGCCAAAACGCCGTGGTGGCGCAGCACAACGGCAAGACCTGCCTCATGATCCGCGTGGCCAACATGCGCAAGAGCCTCCTCATCGGCTGCCAGGTGACGGGCAAGCTCCTGCAGACCCACCTCACCAAGGAGGGCGAGAGCGTGCGGCTCAACCAGGTCAACGTGGACTTCCAGGTGGACACGTCGTCCGACAGCCCCTTCCTCATCCTGCCCCTCACCTTCTACCACGTGGTGGACGACGCCAGCCCCTTCCGGGACATGGCCCTGCGGACGGGCGAAGGCGACTTCGAGCTGGTGGTGATCCTCAGCGGCACCGTGGAGTCCACCAGCGCCACGTGCCAGGTGCGCACGTCCTACCTGCCCGAGGAGATCCTCTGGGGCTACGAGTTCACCCCCGCCATCTCCCTCTCGGCCAGCGGCAAGTACGTGGCCGACTTCAGCCTCTTCGACCAGGTGGTGAAGGTGGCAGTGCCCTGCTGCGTCCACGAGACCGTGCGGTTCGGGGACCCCGAGAAGGTGAAGCTGGAGGAGTCCTTGCGGGAGGCGGCGGAGCGGGAGCGGGAGGGAGCGCCGCTGAGCGTCCGCATCAGCAACGTCTGAGACGCCGCCGGCCCCTGGAGATGCCACCAGCCCTGGAGATGCCACCAGCGCGGGGAGACGCCACCGGCTCTTCCCCCCCCTTCCCGGCTCTCGCCGTCCTCCTGGGCCTTTCCCCCCTTCCTCGTGGCACGGGGCTGCCCCGGGACCCGCGTGGGTGCTTGCCCACCGGTGGGACCACGTCCCCCTCGTCCCAGCCCACGTGGGGATGGGGCTGTCCCCGTCCCCCTCACCTAACGCTCTGCTAACACCAGCCAGAGACCCCCAGCCCCTCTGCGCTGCCAGGAGGAAGGTGGACACAATCCTGCCGGGAGACGCTGTCCCTGGGGTGGGGGGCACACGGCCACCCCCAGCCCCTGGGGACACGGTTTCTCACCAGCTGGGAGCTGCCTCGCTGCTCGATCCCGCCCCGGCGAGCCAGGAGGAGCGGGACGGCTCCGTGCCAAGGGGGGAAACTGAGGCAGGACCCCCCCACCACACACACACCGAGGCTGCCCCCAGAGCCGGGGCCCCCTCCCCACGCTGCCCCCCGGCCCCCTGCCTGCGGGATGGGGACACCGGGGTGTCACCGATAATCGGACACGGCCGCGGCGCCGCGTCCCCGCTCGAGCCGCCACGGGCCTCGAGCACGTCGCTGCTGCTAACGTAGAGCCTCCGCCTATTAACGCGCCTCACCGGGCAGCCCCGCGGCTCGGGGCTGATCCTCCCTCGCTGCACTGAGTCCAGGTTATATACACACGTGTATATATATAGTGCGACTAATCTCTATATATATAAACGGGGAAGAAAGGTTTCACCCCTGGAAAGACTCACTCATTCGAGCCCTGCTTCTGCTGGGGGCGCCTCGGGGTCTCGGCCTCGATTTGGGGGGAGAAAAGACAAAGAAGTTACTAAATAAAAGTTCTATTGACAGGCAGAAAGGGCTCTGCCCGCGCGCTCGCAGCGATGCCGAGACGTCCCCGTGCCCAGGGGTCCCGGGGGGGGTGTCCCCCGCGTGCCACAAGTGGCCGGCGGTCCCCTCCTGCTCAGGGCTCAGCCCCAGTGGTGTCACCGTCCCCAGGGAAGGCTCCGAGCACTCGGTACAAGAACGCAAGGTTTATTGATGTTTTTCCAGCGACAGCCACCAACATCATCGCGTGGGTGGTTACAAGAGAACGGCCCCCAGTACGGGGGGGCAACTGGCACCAGTGGCCAGCTGGGACTGGCGCTGGGGGATGCACTCCCACCCCTGACCCCCAGGAGAGACCCTGGGAGAGGGGGTTCCACCCCCAGCACCCCCCCACGGCCACAGCCCTTCCGAGGACGCGGCGCTGTCCCTGAGCAGCCACCACGCCCCTGCGTGGGGACAAGGCACAGGACCCCGATGGGACCCCGGGGCAGCAAGGCACCGGTTGGAGAGGAAGGACACTACCCCCCAAAAAAAAAATCAAGGGGGTAGGGACAGACACAAGGGCCAAGGTAGCACTTAAAAAAAAAAAAAAAACAACAAAAAATAGTTAAAAATCACAGCTACAGTAATTAGAAAACATTTACAACAGTTCGCGGCGCAGGAGGGGCCTCACACCAGGAAGGAGGACGTCTGTTTGAACTCGCCCTGTGGAGGGAAAGCGGGGACGTTACCGGCAGCGGGTGGCGGGGACCGGGCGGGACGAGGGCACGCGGTGCCCGCAGGGACCCCGGGCCGGGAGCAGGGGGCTGCACCCGGGGGGGGTTGGCTTGGAGAAGGGGGCTCGGGCACCCGGCAGCGCCGCAGCCAGAGGGTTTTGGGGCGAGCACCGCTCCCGCGTCTGGGGAAGAGACACGAGAAGGGCTCTGCCCTGCTCCGGGGGTGCTGTGCGGCACCACCCCGTTGTCCTGAGCGATGAAGCCCCCCCCCGGACCCGCTTTGTCCCTGCGCGGGGCGTGCGGCTGCCCCCTCCCCGCTTTGCATGACAAGTGCCCGCAGGAGCCGGTCTCCCTGGGAACCGTTTCGGGTGGCCAGCGAAGCCCACGGGCGCCGATCTCCGGCTGCTGCGGAGGCTTCGCCGCCGTCCCGAGAGGGCGGCTCAAGGTCCCCAGCTCGCTCCAAACAGCGCTGCCAAGGACAGCGGTGGCACCTGCCTGCGAGGTCAGGGTGGCACCGGGGTCCCCGCTTGCCCCCTTGGCCGTCAGACCTGTGGCTGGGCACCGCTCAGCGGTTTCGAGGACCCCCCCCCCCCTCCCCGGGGGACACAGCCCCCCCGGGGGACGGCACGGCCCCATCACCGCGCTCCCGTCACGCTCCGTGCCCAGCAGGCGCCCCGCCGGGGCACGGCGTACTCACCTCGCTGCGGTGCGAGGGCTGGCTGTAAATGACCTTCTTGCTGGCGGTGCTGCAGAAAGAGAGCGCGTTAGGGGGGGGCACGCTGCCCACAGCACTGCCCGTCCCCCCCCCCAGGAACCCGCTGACACCAGGGCACGGTCCCAGCCACCCGCCTGCTCCGGACAGGGACTGGGAGCGGGGAGGACACTTGGGGGAGGCTCGCAGGGAGCGGCAGCGTTCCGGGCTCACTTACTCTTTTCTCTCTGAAATAAAAGAATGGGGACAGGGATGTTAGGGGGGTGCAGGGAAAGCGGCGCCGGCGCAGAGGGGAGCGAGCCCCAGGGACGGGTGCACGGCGCGGAACTCACTGCTGAAGAAGCCCCGGCTGTAGGCGAACCAGATCCCGAAGGCGATGAGCGCCAGCACCATCAGCAGCACCACCACGGCGGCCACGATGCCGCCCACGTTGACTTCGTCTGGTGAGAGAGATGGGGGGGGGCTGTCGGGGGGCTGCTGGATGCCAGCCCGGGGCCGCGGCCGGCCGACGGGGCGCAAACCCCCAGCTCCACACCCACAAACCCAGCCTGCAGGGCAGGGACCCCACTTCAGAGGGGCATGACGAGGCTCAGAGGCGAGCCCCGGTCCAAACGCAGGCCAGCATCGAAGCTGGGTCTGGCTCGCACGAGGACTGGGCCGCCCCGGCCAGCTCCAGCTGCATTTTAACATCTCCACGGGCAGCTTCCTCCCTCCCACCTCCATAACATCACTCTAAGGACTTGTTTCAACCCATGCTGCTGGAGACCAAACAGCAGGGTCATTAACAGTGCAGCTAATTAGCATTCCTTTGAACCCTGCAGGCTGGAGGGTAGCAGGTTGACACGCAACCAGGCAGTTCTCCCCGGAACATGACTCGTGCCAGACGCAGCCGAGCGGAGCCTGGAGAAGCCCCACACCGCCCCGGCCCCCGCCCCTGCTCCTTACTGGCTTCCATGTGCACGACGTCTGATTTCTGGGGGGAGCCCACGTTGTTCGAGGCCTCGCAGTAGTAGTCACCGGTGTCGAAGCTGCTGACGGGCTCGAAGGTCTGGAGGGGAGAGGAGAGGAACGAGAGCGTGGCTGCGGAGGCTGGGGGTCCCCGCGTCCTGAGCGCCCGGCACTCACCAGCTCCCCGGTGGTGGAATCCAGCGTGTAGGAGGAGTTCCTGAACGTCAGGCTGGTTTTGGGGTCGCTGGGCATGAGCATGGTGTCCCGGTACCAGCGGAAGGTGGGCGGCGGGGAGCCATCCGTCTCGGTGCAGCGCAGCACGGCCTTGCTGCCGATGGTGGCCGAGGTGGGGACGTGGGCCACCGGCTTGGAGGGGGGCACTGCGGGAGCGGGGCGAGGGAAGAAGAGCTCGGTTCCACCCCGAGCAGGGGCACGGCCGCTCTCACTTCCCCTGCTCGCCCCGAGCAGGCGTTTCATGGGGGAACGCCAAGCGGAGGAGAGCCCCGGTGCCGGGGGCACCTGGCGGAGCCAGCCCCAGATGCCGCCAGAACGCAGCGTCCCCTAAAGCCACCGCGAGGAGCCCGGTGTCCACCCCTACACTCAGGGCCCGAGCTGATGCCACGCTCCCTGGGGCTCGAGGGGGCCTTAGAGCTCCTTAAATCTGCTGGGTTCACCCGTACTGCCAACAGGGGAGGGCAGCTCCAGCATCCCTCCCCCAGCTGGCTCCCCCCGCGTGGCAGCGGGGACAGGGGTCAGGGGTCCCGGGCAGGGAGCGGGTGGCACGGCAGGGCTCCGCGGGACAGACAGACCGGCAGCGCGGGGACGCGGGGGCCAGCGGCGCACCTTGGACGATGAGGTTGACTTCGGACTTGGAGATCTGGCTGCTGCCCTCCACCACCTCGCAGATGTACTTCCCCGTGTCCTCCCGCGTCACCGTGCTGAAGTGGATCTTGGTGGACGAGAACTGGACGCGGTTTTTGTAGGGTTCTGCAGAGAGAGGGGGCGGGTCGGGAGGCAGCCGACGGACGGACGGACAGAAAGACGCACGCCGCGGCCTCACCGGAGATAAAAACCCCAAGGGAAGGCCTCGAGGGGCTGCGGGGGGGGGACGTACCGGTGAGCTCGTTCCCGTAGTAAAGCAGCACCAGCGAGGTGCCCTTCTGGAACTTCCACTCGATGCGGGGGCTGCTCATGCTGGGCTTGTACGCCGTGCAGTAGATGTCCACGGCTGCAGGGGAGAGACGGCGCTGAGCTGGGGGCCGGCAGCCCCCGGAGCCCCCCCCAGCGCAGGGAATCCGCAGGTGGAGCACCCCGAGAGCCCGGGGAAGTCCCTCATCGGCTGGAGCCGGGGTGCTCGGGGGGACGCCGGGTGCCTCGGCCACAAACCAGGCGCCCAGGACGAGCTGATGGGGGCAGCGCCGGTGCAGGGGCAGCAGGGCAGGGCGCTCTGGGGGCCGGAGCCAGGCACTCACCGCTGTTCTCAGGCACTTGCGTCGTCTCGGAGGTCACTTGGGCGCCCACCAGGGACCCTGCGGGAGGAAGGGACGCGCCTGAGACACGCGGGAGGCACCAGGAGGAGCCCAGGTCCTGAGGGATGCCGGAGCTGCACCGGGGTCTGCCGAGCCCTGCCAGCATCTGGGGACCCGTCCCCGTCCCCATCTGGGGGGGGGGCAGGCACCGAGGGGCCCACGGCCCGGCGATACAGCCCTGCGGTGAGGCCGGCCTCCCTCCCTCCTCCTCCTCCTCCTCCTCCTCTCAGCCCAGGAGGTTTCATTCGGCTCGTTAATCAGTTTCCAGCCGCAGTTACCCTTTAACAGCACCTCCCGACCTCGGCACCGCGGGGTTTATCAGCTCGGGGACCCGGTGCCGGGCCGGCTGCCAAAGGCTCACACCGGGACCAGCCGCGGCACAGCGGGACGGGGTCCCCGGCACTGCTGTCCCCCCCCCCAGCTCCGTGGCCGCCCGGTGACACTGGAGACGCCACCGCCGAGGTCACCGGGAGCCCTGGGGCAGAGGTGACACCGCCGCACCGCGTTGTGGCACGGCCTCAGCTGGAAAATCCTGCCCTACCTGCCGCGGCCTCTCCTCCTCTCGGCCCTCCTGGTTTCGCAGGAAACCGACCCGGGGGCAGCCCCGGGGGTGTTTCGTAACTCCCTGCCCTCGCGCACACGTGTGCACGCACACACACACGCACACACCCCTGCCCGGCACGCGTGCGCACGCCTGCCCTTGCACACCGGGTACAAACAAAGCTCGCTTCCCCCTGCATAGCCAGCCACAGGCGGGGGAAATACGGCCGAGCCGAGGCGGAGGCCGGGGCTCCCGGCCCATCTCCGGCCTCCGACCTCCGCTTCCCGGTGGATGAGGCCGCTCGCGGACCCCAAACCGGGACCTCGCCGGTGTGGCCGGAGAGAGAGGCCCTGGTGGGTTTGGGGCCGGTGTGCGGGGGCCGGTGTGCGGGGGCCGTGAGTCACGCCATGGGAGAGGCCGGGGCCGGCCGCCGTCACCGGGAACCGAAACCGCCCGGGCCCGGAGCCGCCTGCACTTTGCTCCCCGAGCCGCTGCCAAGCGAAACCCAGCGGGAGGAGGGCGCCCGGTCCCGGGGCCCCCGGCCCCTGCCCGCCCCGAGGGGGCTTCTGGAGGGCCCTCGCGCCGGGGGTCCTGGCCGTGGCAGGGGGCCGCACGCAGGCCGGGTCCGGCACCAGAAGCGGGTTTGGGGCCGGTGCCCGGAGCTGCGGCTCTGGTCGGGAAGGGGACGCCTCGAAGCACCGCCAGCCCCGCGGGGGGGGGTGACGGGCGGCAGGGGGGGACGACACCTCGCTCCTGCTGCGCCCCGGCCGTGCAGGAAGCGCACGGCGGGGACGGGAAACCCGGCCCGGGGACAGGAAAAGGCACGGCTGCAGGATGCGGCCATGGGACCGACCTGCTCGGAGCCCCCCGCACGTCCCCGAACCACAGCCCGGGGGGCGAGGGGGCTGCTTCGGTGCGTTTTGGGGCAGAAACACCCAAAAGACGCCATCCCGCAGCCCCACAGGGCCGGGAGCCCCGACGGCGCCAGCCCCGCTCGGGTTAACCCCGACCCGTGCCCGGAATTGTCCCAGCACAAAGGAGGGGACGTCACCGCGCGGGGACAGGAAGGCCACCGCCGGCGGGGAGGGGGCCGGTGGCACGCAGCCCCCCCACAGCTCCACTTCGGCCTCCGCCCCCCGAAAGCGGGCGCACGTTAACGGGGGACAGCGGGGGTGGCGGGGAGGGACGGGGCCGTCCCCGCCGCCGTCGCCGTCCCCGTCCCCGCGATGGCCGCAGCACGAGGCCGGCGGGGTGCTGGCGCGGGGCCGTTTCCGCAGCGTTCCTTCCCGAAGCCCAGGCCCGGATGTCCCCGGTGCGGCCACCGCCCGGCCCCCGGTGCCCTGAGTCACCGCCACCGGCTGGGTGGGGACGGGGACGGTAACGGGGTCACCGGGACGCTGCCCTGACCGCACCGTGCCGCGGCCCCGACGGACGGCACGAACCGGCAGCGGCTCCTCCAACCGGTGCCCCCAGTGCCGCCGCCACCGGGGACGGGGGACGGTGCCCCCGGTGTCCCCGGTGTCCCAGCGCTGGTGGCCCCCGGTGTCCCCAGGGCAGGCGATGGCGGCGAGGCCGAAGAGGAAGCAGAGGTGTCCTGTGCCCACGGAAGTACCCGTACCGGGAATAACGGGGTGGGAGGCGTCCCGGTACCGGCGGTGTCCCGGTACCGCAGGGTGAACCCCACCGGGTTATCAATGCCCCGTTACCGCCGCGCTCCCCGCGGGCGGACCCGGTGGCTGACAGCGAGCCTCACGGCGGCCCCCCGGCCGGGAACCGGGGGCTGGGGGGATTGGGCATCGCCCCCGGGGCCCACCGGCAGAACCCCCCCGCCCCGTCCCGGTACCGGCTCCGAGCACCGGCGGACCCACGGCCACCCCCACCGGCAGCGACACCGCCCCGAGAGCCCCCGCGGCCGCCCCGGCACCGGGACCCCCGACGGGCAAACCCGCCCCCACCCCCCGGGACCGGGACCGGGACCGGGACCGGGACCGGGACCCCCCCCGGCCGCCCGCCGCCCCCCGGCACTCACCGGCCGCCGCGCACAGCAGCAGGAGGGGCAGCGGCCCGGGGCCGCCCCGCAGCGCCGCTCCCGCCATGGCCGCCGCCGCCACCGCACTGCGCGCCCCGGGCCAGGTGCGGCCCCGCCCCGCCCAGGTGGGCCCCGCCCCCGGCCGCCGATAGGGCGGGCTCGCCCCGCCCCGCGGGGCCGAGCCAATCCGGCAACGCCCCTCTGCCAGGTGCGAGTTGGCCCCGCCCCTCGCGCGGCCCCGTTGGCCGAGCCGCCTGTCTCGTCAAGGAAGGGGCGCGCCCCGCTGCCCGGCCCCGGCTCGCTCGGCGCCGATTGGCTGAGGCGAAGGGGGCGCGCGAGAGACAGGTGTGCGGGGGGGGCGGGACGGCCAATCAGAGGGAGCGCCTGAACTTCTGGCCAATGGGCGCGCTCCGCGCCCCGCGTGGGGGCTGCCGGGCGGGGGCCCGGCCGTTGCCATGGCGACAGGGCCTGCGGCCTCCTCGGCCCCGGGGGGCTCCCAGTGCCCCCAGTGCTCCCAGTACAGCCCCTGCTCCGGCACGGAGCTGCCCGGCACGGCGCTGTCACACCGTGATGTCACGGCGTGGGGACATCGCGACACCGTGACATCAGGGCACGGTGACGTGACACACCGTGACATCACGGCACACGGTGACATCACGACACGGTGACGTCACAGCACGATGACGTCATGGTACAGTGACATCACGGCATGATGACGTCATGGTACTGTGACGTCACAACACAGCGACATGATACAGTGACATCCCGGCACAGTGACATCAGGGCACGATGACATCACAGCACGGTGACATCACAACAGTGACATCACGGCACACGGTGACATCATGACACACAGTCGCATCACGGCATGATGACATAACAGTGACATCACGGCACGGTGACATCACAGCACGGTGACACCACGGCAGCGATTCCCGTCTCCTCTCATCCCTCCCAGCCCGCCCCTCGTCACCCTGCGGAGGTGACACCGGGCCCCCAGCAGGGCCTGGGGCCGGGGGGGGGGGCTCGGTCACCCCAAATCAATGGGGAGGGGCCGGCAGGACCGAGATGGGGACAGGGGGGTGATCGTCCCCTGATCGTCCCCTCCTCGCCCCCCCCGCGGGACCCCTGGGCCCCCGGGGGCTGGGGGATGTGGGGGGACAGGAGAGGGTTGGGGACACGCTGGGGATGGGGGAAAAAAGGTTTGGGGGGGTCGTGGTGGGCCACAGGGGCCACAGGGGCCACAGGGGACGCGGGGGACTGGTGGGACATGGTGGGCAGGGGGGGTACAATAGGGTCAAAGGGACCACGCAGAGCTGGGGGGGCTCACTGGGGGGCAGGGGGGCTGGGGGAGGGACGGGGGGGGACCGGGGGGGTCCCTTGGGTGCTGCGGGCGGAGCAGGGGAATAAGCGTTAGGGCCTGGAAAAACAAATCACTATTTTTATTTATTTTCGCTTTTTTTAAATTGAGAGTTTTTAAAAAAAAGTCTGGGCCTGCTGGGCCGGGCCAGCTGCAGCAGGCGGGGGGGGGCGGGGGGGGGGGGCAGGAGGAAGAACGGGGGGGGTCGCGGCACCAGGGACCCCGCACCCCAGTGGGGACCCCGGGGAGGGGGGGAAGAGTCGGGGGGGGGTGGGCGAGAGCCACCAGAGCCCCCAGGAGAGATGGCACCCGGGTGGGGGGTGACACCCTGGGGGGGGGGATGGACAAGGGGGGGGGTGACACCCGGAGAGGGGGGCGCAGGCGGGGGGGTCCAGGCAGTGCTGGGGGGCAGCGGGGCCGGCGCCCGCCTGGCCGAGAGCGTGTGCACGAAGCGCGGGGACGTGAGACGGGCACGGCGACGCCGGGGGCAGGGGGACGGGGGCACAAACCAAACGGGGGGCTCCTCATGTCACACCGGGCGGGGGGGGGCATGGGGGGGGGGGGGGGGGAGAGGCGCTTCTGAGCATGGGAGGCGGCCGCGGGGGGGGGCTGCCAGTGGCCGCCGGCCCCCTCTGAGTCCCCGTCCCCACGCCGGCGGCCCCGTCAGTGGCTGTCGTTCTTGATGACGATCTCCACGCCGTGCTGGCGGAGCTGGGCGCGCAGGATCAGGTTCTTGTTCTTCAGCTCCTCTACCTGCCGGGGGGGGGGGGGGACGGGGGGGGAGCAGGGGTGAGGCCGAGCACCGGGCCCCCCCCCCCACCCGCGTCGCCCCCAGCCCCCCTCTGGGGCCCCCCCGGCGCTCACCTGCTGCCGCAAGACCTCGTTGTCCATCTGGAGCTGGTCGAGGCCCTGCAGCTCCTCGGAGAGGCGGTGGTTGCTCTGCCGCAGCTCCTGGATGTAGTCGCAGGCCTTGGACAGGATCCCCCCTTTGCTCTGGGGAGGGGACGGGGGGCGTCAGAGGGGACACCGGGACCCCCCGGGGGGACACCGGGACCCCCCGGGGGGACACCGGGACCCGCTCCCGGCTCCCGCCCCACGGCCACGGCCCCCCGAGGGACGCGGGACCCCAGGGGATGCAGGACCCCAGGGGATGCAGGACCCCGACGCCCACCCCGATCCCCACGCCGCCGTCCCGGCCCCGTGTCCCCTTCGCGCCCTGAATCTCCCCGGCCCCGCGTGCCCCCCCCGCGGCCCCCCTACCTGCCCCGACTTGGTGTTCTCCATGGAGCAGTCGGGGATGATCTTGGAGAGCTGCACGATCCAGTTGTTGATTTTGTCCCGGCGCCGGCGCTCCACTGCGAGCCGAGAGGGACGTCGGAGCCGGCCCCCCCCGGAGACCCCTCGCCGGGGGCAACGCTGGGACCCCAACCCCCCCGACCCGCGGCGCAGACCCTGCCGGGGGTCTCCCTGCTCGCCTCCCGCCTGCTGGGGGGGCGCACGGGGGGGGCGCTGCCCCTGACCGCGCTGGGCAGGAGGGGGGGGGACGGGGTCGGCGGGCAGGGCTGGGTCCCGCCAGCCCCGGAGGCGAAGCACCCCAGGGGCCGAGCTCTGCCCTCGGGGTCCGGCTCCTGCCCCCCCCCCGCCCCCCCCGCGCCGGTTGGTTTGGGGCCAAACCAGCCAAATATCTGAGGGTTTGGCCACGGGTCTGCGCCCTGCCGGCTGCTCGGGCTAGAAGCGGAGCCCCGGGGCAGAGCCGGGGCCGCCCGGGAGCCTCACCCCCCCCCCGCCCCCCCCAGGGCCCCCGGTACCTTCGTTGTGCTGCGCCCGGCGCTTCTCGTCCCGGGTCGCCCGCGGTGCCTCTGCCTTCCTGGGGGGGGGGGGAGCGGAGGGGTCGGTGCTGGCAGGGGGCCCGCACGTCGCCGCTGAGCCGCCCCCCGCCGCGCGCGCCGGGCCCCCGGCGGTGCCGGTACTCACGGGGAGTAGGGGTGGGCGCGGGGGGCGATGGAGCGCTGCGCCCCACCCTGCAGGACCTCCTGCGGCGACATCATCACGAAGAATTGCCCTGAACGGCCCGAAATGAGACGGGGGGTCAGGCGGGGAGCGCTCCGCCACGTCCCACGACGGGGACCGCGGCTGCGACGCCCCCAGCGGGGGCTGGCAGCTGCCCTGTCCCCATCCCCCGTCCCCATCTTTGTCCCCGCATTCCCCTCATCGTCCCCATCCTCCTCCCCATCTTCATCCTTGTCCCCATCCCTACTGCCACCTTAATTCTAACCCCTCTCCCTGTCCCTGTCCCCATCCCCTGTCCCCATCTTTGTCCCCACTGTCACCCGCCTTCCCTTTATCGTCCCCATCCTCCTCCCAATTTTCATCCTTGTCCCCATCCCTACAGCCACCTTAATTGCCACCCCCCTCCCTGTCCCTGTCCCCATCTTCGTCCCCACTCTCACCCGCATTCCCCTTATTGTCCCCATCCTCCTCGCCATTTTCATCCCCATTTTCATCCCCATCCTCCTCCGTTTTCATCCTTGTCCCCATCCCCACAGCCACCTTAATTCTCACCCCCCTCCCTGTCCCTGTCCCCATCCCTTGTCCCCATCTTCGTCCCCACCGTCACCCGCATTCCCCTTATCGTCCCCATCCTCCTCCCCATTTTCATCCCCATTTTCATCCCTTTTCATCCCCGTTTTCATCCCCATCCCCACAGCCACCTTAATTCTCACCCCCCTTCCCCGTCCCCGTCCCCACCCCTTGTCCCCGTGTCCCGTACCCGTGGGCGTGGGCTGCCCCAGCAGCGCCTCCGAGTTCTGCGTGGTGACGACAGCGGTGGCCGTGGTCCCCGCGCCGGCGGACGTGCTGCTGTCGGCCACGGCCGTGGTGGGGAAGTAGGTGTAGTGGGTCTCGGTGGCCGTGGCCTCCGTCTCCACCGCATCCTCGCTGGTGAAGGCGCCCTGGATGACGGCCTAGAGGGGACGGTGACAGCGGTGTCCCAGCGCGCCGCCCGGCCCCGGCGCCACCTCCGGCCCCGCACCGACCGCGGCGCGCACCTGGGTCATGGACTGCGTGGCGGGGTACCCGCTGATGGCGCTGGTGCCTTCCGTCTGCCCGTCCAGCTGGCCGTCCGCCACTTGGATCACCCGGTACATCACCTGCGGGACGGCCGCGGCCGCGGGGACGGCGCCGGCTCAGCCCCGCCGCGTGCCGGGGTGCGGGACCCGGCCACGCCGCTCCCCGTGCTCCCCCCTCCCCAAATGCAGCCCCTCTCCTCCGGGCTGCCCCAAGGAGGGGACACCGCGTGCCCCCCACGTCCCCACTTTCCCCCCAAACCCGACCCCTCTCCTCCCGGCTGCCCCACAGAGGGGACACCGCGTGCCCCCCACGTCCCCGCTTTCCCCCCAAAACCCGACCCCTCTCCTCCCGGCTGCCCCACGGAGGGGACACCGCGTGCCCCCCACGTCCCCGCTTTCCCCCCAAACCCGACCCCTCTCCTCCCTGCTGCCCCACGGGGGGGGGGTCACCGTGTCCCCCCCCCCCCGTCCCCGCCGCGTACCTGCGTGCCGCCGTTCTCTGTGCGGAAGACATACTTGATGTTGGGGTCGGGGAAGGTGGCGGCCGACTGGATGCTGGCAATGGCGACGCTGGTGGGATCCTCGCCTGTGGCCACTGCACCTTGGGGCAGGAAGGCGGCGGGGGGGGGGGCCATGGCGGGGAGGGGACCCGGCAGCTGGCCCCTGTCACCCCCCCGGACCCCCGCTGCCCCCCCCCCCGGCCAGAACAGGGCCCCCCCCCTCACCTTCCTGGATTTGCACCGTGCCCTCTTCCGTCTCGGCTGCTTTCTGCTGCCTGCAGGGACAAGGGCGGCGTGGTGGGGACAGCCCGGAGAGCGCAGCGGCCCCCGCGGGGGTCCCCGAGCCACCGCACCCCCCACACACACCCTCCTCACCCACCCCGAATTTGGATTTCGCCCGGGGGGGGGGGCGGCAGCACTCACCCCTTCATCGCTCCGCTGCGCCGGGCATCAGAGGGCGGCGGCAGATGGGTGCTGCGGCTCCCGCTCAGCGCCCTGCGAGGCGGCGGGGCTCAGCCTGGGGACACGGGGACAGGGCCACGGGGACAAGGGGGCACGGTGAGAGGGGGGGACGGGGGCGGGGAGAGGGGGGGGGACGGGGGGACGGGGGACGTGGGACAAGGGGACGTGGGGACGCGGGGATGGGGGACATGGGACAGGGGGACGTGGGGACACGGGGATGGGGGGACATTGGGACACAGGGATGGGGGACGCAGGACAAGGGGACGTGGGGATATGGGCACGTGGGGACAGAGGGACGAGGGACATGGGACAAGGGGATGTGGGGACATGGAGACAGGGATGGGGACATAGGACGAGGGGACATGGGGACACAGGGATGGGGGACGCAGGACAAGGGGACGTGGGGATACGGGCACGTGGGGACAGAGGGACGAGGGACACAGGACAGGGGGACGTGGGGACACAGAGACAGGGGGACATAGGATGAGGGGACATGGGGGCACAGGGATGGGGGGACACAGGACAAGGGGACACGGGGCCAGACAGGGGGACACGGGGATGGGGGGACATTGGGACACAGAGACAGGGGGACACAGGACAGGGGGGCGTGGGGACAGCACCAGAGCCACCCCCGACCACGTCCGAACCTCCCCAGCTGCCCCTCGGTGTCACCAAGCCACCCAACGGTGGCCACAGCCCCCCCCCCCCCCCCATCCCTCGCCCGTCACGGCCACCAAACCCCCCCCGTGGCACCGGGGAGGTGACGGGGCTGGCTCTGGCCTGGGGACAGCACGGGGGGGTCGGACGGAGGGGGGGGGGGGCAGCCCCCCAAAACCAGCCCCGGGTCCCCACCGGGCCGCCCCCCCCCCCGTCACCTCCCCGCCGGTGTCCCCGGGGGCGGCGCCGCCGTTTTTGGGTGGCCCCGTTTCACTTTCGCATCCCCGGGGGGGGGGGCGCGGGGGGGGGCGGTGGTGGCGGCGCCCCCCCTGCTCCGCTGTCACCCGGCGGTGCCCCCCCCCCGGGTTTTGGGGTGACTTGGGGCCGAGGCCACGAGCAGGGGGGGGTGCCGTGGGGGGGGGCACCCCAAAACTGGGCCCTTTGGGGCCGATCAGCTGCGACCCCCCCGCCCCCAAAGCAAAGGGACCCCCCCGGGCCTCCGTGGGGCCCCCCCGGGGCTGCTGGGGGGGGGGGGGACACGTTTGGGGGGGGGGGGTGACAAGTTGGGGGGGGTCTGACGATTTTGGGGGGGGTGACAAGATTGGGGGGGTGACAATTTTTGGGGGGGTGACAAGTTGGGGGGGTGACAAGTTTGGGGGGGTGACAAGTTGGGGGGGGTGACATGTTGGGGGGGGTGACATGTTGGGGGGGGCAACACGAGATGGGGTAAGCCGGGGGGGGGGCACGGGGCGGGGGGACAACGGGGCTGTCAGAGAGCGCCGTGACAGGCACGGCGGGGCGCCGGGGGGGGGGGCCGGGGGGGCCGGGCCGGGGGGGCGGCGGGAGCGGGGGTGACAACCGGGGGGGGCACCGGGGGGGGGCACGGGACCGAGCGGGGAACGGGAAGGGGGGGGAAGGGGGGGAGAAGGGGACCGGGGGGGGGCGGGAGCGACCCGGGGGGGGCGGGGGCGGCCCGGGGGGCGGGCAGGGCGGCGGGGGGGGGCAGCCCCCGGGGCCGGGGGGCGGGGGGGCGGCGGCGGGGCCCGGCCGGGCCCGGTGCTTACCCTGTGCGCGCTCGGCCCCTTGTCTCGCCATGGAGCCCCGCACATGCGCACGGCGCCGCGCCGCCGCCATCGCGGGCCCGGGCGGAAGCGCGCCCCGCCCCGCCCCCGCCGCCATCTTGGGCCGGGGCGCCGCCGCCGCTCCGCCGCTCCGCCGCCGCCATCTTGGTGCCGGGCACGGCCTCCCCGCCCCCCCCCCCTCCCGCCGCCATCTCAGAGCGTGCCCGGCGCCATCTTAGACGGCGAAGCGCGGCGCTCCCGCCCGCCGCCATCTTGGCTGAGGGCGGCGCCATCTTGGAAGAGGGCAGCGCCCCCCCCCGCCTCTCCCGTAGCTCCCCGCCACGATCCAGCCCCGGTGCGGGCTGCGCCCCCGCTCCCCGGTACTTCCACCCCGGTCCCCGCTGGGGTAGCACCACGGGGCGCCACCACACCCCCACCCCCGTGAAGCCACCCCGGTTGCCGCCATGTTGTGCCGCACGAGGCAAAGACATCACGAAGCCCGGAGCCTTTATTCACGGCAGCACGACCCCCGCCGCCCCCAGCCCCCCCCCCCCCCGCCGGTCCCCTGCCGGTCCCCCCCGGTCCCCCGTCAGCGCTCGCCTGCCGCCCCCTCAGCGCCCAGCGGCCGCCGCGCTGTGCCCCGGGCTGCCCCGTCGTCCTGGGCCTGGCCCGGCCGGCCGCGGGTGGCGGGGCCCTGGGGGGCAGCCACGCAGCTGAGCGGCCGCAGCAGGCGCGGGCGCAGCGGGGCCCGCTGGAACGGCAGCGCCTTGGGGGTGGCGGGCGGCGGCTCCTCGCCGCCGTACGTCTGGATCCTCCGCACCGGCACCGGCTGCCGCTCGGCCATCGCGGCGTCGTCCAAGGAGACGCTGCCGCCCTCCCGCCAGCCCGCGCGCCGTCCCGCCGCCCCCCCAGGGCTGCCGGGAGCCGTCCGCTCCTCCGCCGCCACCGCCCCGGCCGGGACGCCGTTGGCACCGTCAGCTGGGAGGGTCCTGGGCCGCAGGGCCGGGGGGACGATGGCGAACTGGGGCTTGGGCGGCACGACCGGGACGGAGCGGGCCTGCTGCACCCGCACGAGGCGGGAGGCCAGGCGCACCGGGGCGCTGCCGTCACGGCGCAGCACGGCCCCGCCGGGGGGGGGCTCGGGGTCAGGGTCGGCCTGGGGAGCATCCCCCAGCTGCAGGGTGGCGGCGATGGGGGTGCTCCCCGGGGGGGGACCCGAGCCCTCCGTGCTGGCCCCTGGGGGGGGCAGAGCCTCAGAGGGAGCCTCGGGGACGGGAGGCTCAGCAGGCTGCAGGGGAGGCTCCTCATCTGGGGGGGCCAGGGGGGACCCCTGCAAAGGCTGGGGCTCCCCCTGCCCCGGCTGCTCCAGTGTGGGGGGCCCAGCGCCGGCCCCGTCTTCTTCTGCTTCCCCGTCTGGGGCATCGGGAGCCAGCTCCGCTCCTGCACAGCCCGGGGCTGGTGCAGCCTCAGCCCCCGGCCCCGTCTCGGTGCTGGCCTCAGTTCTTCCCGGGCCGGAGCTGCCACCGGCATTCCTCACCCCGCTGCCCCCAGCCTGCTCCTCTTCTTCCCCCAGGGGCTGGCCCGATGCCCCCCCCTCCGCCACATCCCCAGCGGGGTCTGCTGCGTGCTCCCCAGCACCCGGAGCTGCTTCCCCCGCAGGGCACGGCGCCGCCGGCGATGGGGACCTGTCCCGCGGCACCGGGGGGCTGTGCGGTGCTGGTGGCCCCAGTGCCGTGCCCGTGCCCGCCCCCGGCTCGGCGGGGGGCTCGGGCTCGGCCGCCAGCGGGCTGAGCTCGTCGTGGGCGCTGAGGAACATGTCGTCCGAGTCGGTGTCCCCCGCGGCGTCCTCGGCGTCGGAGCCGCTGGGCGCCATGTAGAACAGCTCCTCGTCCATGCACTCCTCGATGGAGAGGTAGCTGGCCGGCTGCTCCGCGGGGGGCTCCCCCGGCTGGGGACAGGGAGGGGCGGGGGGGTGACGGCCATGCCCGAGACCCCCAGTGCAGCAAGGCACGGCCCCCAGACCCACCCTGCCACCCTGGTGCCACCCGGACCTCTCCATCACCGTCCTGTCCCCTCTTGTCACCACCCCTGTGCCCTCCAGCACCATCCTGTCCCCACTCGTCACCACCCCTGTGCCCTCCAGCACCATCCTGTCCCCTCATCACCATCCCTGTGCCCTCCAGCACCATCCTGTCCCCACTCGTCACCATCCCTGTGCCCTTCAGCACCATCCTGTCCCCTCATCACCACCCCTGTGCCCTCCAGCACAATCCTGTCCCCTCGTCACCATCCCTGAGCCCTCCAGCACCATCCTGTCCCCTCTCGTCACCACCCCAGTGCCCTCCAGCACCATCCTGTCCCCTCTTGTCACCATCCCTGTGCCCTCCAGCACCATCCTGTCCCCTCCTCACCACCCCTGTGCCCTCCAGCACCAGCTTACGTTCATGAAGCCGCTCTCCATGCCCTCCTCGAGGGCCAGGAACCCGTCGCCGTCCTCGAGGTCGCTGCCCCCTGGCAGGGCCCGCGCCGCCGGGTCCCCGTCCCCGCCGTGCTCCAGCCACGTCTCCTGGCTGTCCAGGAAGGCGAAGGAGTCGCGCAGCTCCAGCGACAGCCGCGTCTCCTCCGCCGCCTTCGCCTCCCCTGGGAAGACGCCGTGGGGGTGAGGGGGTTTCCCTCCAGCCCCCCCCCCAGCATCACCGGGTCCGTGTCCCCCCCCCGTGTCTCACCCGCGGGGTTTTCGGGTGCCGCGGGCTCCCCGGCGCTGCGGCGGGCGGGCGGCGGGGGGCTGGCGGAGCCCAGCTGGGCCAGCGCCGGGCACGGCTGCCCCCGCGTCAGGCGGGACAGGTTGGAGGTGATGTGGAAGGGGACGGTGACGGAGAAGGGGCCGGAGATGTGCACCCCCGCGCACTTCTCGGCACGGTTGCGGGTGGCCGCGGGCGAGCGGCCCCCGCCAGCCCCCACCAGCGCCGCCCGGCCCGGTTTGGGGGTGGTGGGCTCCGACTTGGTGCTGCTCTCGCCCTCCGACTCGGGGCCCCGCAGCTCCTCCTGCGCCTTCAGCTTCTCCTCGGGGCTCTCCTCCAGCGCGGGGAAGGGCTCCGCCGGCGCCGGCGAGGGGCAGGTGTCGAAGCTCTCCCTGCGCTGCGGCGGCTGCTTCACCGAGCGCGCGGTGCTGAGCCGGGGGTCCTCTGCTCCCAGCGGGGGGCTGGAGTCAGGGCCAGGCGTCCCCTGTCCCCAGGGCTCCCCAAACCAGGGGATGGTGCCAAGCCAGAGGATGGGGGCAACGGCCATCGGCTCGTCCATCACCGCCCCGTCCTCTCCCTACTGTTCTGTCACCTTCCTTGTCCCCTCCATCCCCATCCTTGTCCCCTGTCCAGCACCACCCCAGCCCCCTCTGTCACCATCCTTGTCAACTCCCTCCACCACCACCATCCCCGTCCTGTCCATCCCATTCCTGCCCTCTGTCCCCATCCCTCCCGTCTCCGTCCCCATCCTGCCCTCTCCGTCCCCACCTCGTCCCCATTTTCTCTCCCCCAAGGCCACGCCGCGTGGCCGTGCCTGGGCACCGGGACGGGGACGGAGGTGACACCGCGCCGAGGATGCACCGCGGCGCCTCCCCTTACCCTCGCTGCTGAAGGGCACGGAGCTGAGCGAGTCCATGCTCTTGGCCGGCCGCAAGCTCAGCTTCCCGCACTTGTCCTCTGGGGAGGGAAGGAGAAGGGGCTGGGGACACAGCGGGGACACGGGGGGGGGCTGGGGGACACTGGGGCGCGGGCAGGGCCCCAACCTTTCTCCTCCGCCTTCACCAGTTTGCGCTTGGCCTCGTGGCTGGAGCGGCCCAGGTTGAAGATGGATTTCCACTTCTTGGCCTTGAGGGAGCCCTTCCTCCTGCGGGGCACCGGCGTGAGGCATCGGCGTGCACGCTCATGCACGCTCGTGCACGCTCGAGCTCGTTGCATGCCCACGACCGCCAGCGCAGGGGCTCACACGCGTGTGCGGGGGTCACACACCGGCGCACGCGGAGCCAGCGGGGACACCGGTACCAGCGGGGACACCGGCGGCTCCTACCTGTGCTCGCTGAGCTCGATGATGGTGTGGTAGGGCCGGATCGGGGGGGGCCCGTCGCCCTGGCTGAGCACGGCCGGTACGTGGTAGGGGGCCTGCCCGTCCCCAGGGAGCAGCCGGGAGCGCCGCGCCGCCTCGCCGCCTGCGGCACCGGGTGGGGTGGGTCAGGGCGTCCCCCCCCCACGGCCCCGTGTCCCCCCCCACCCCGGCCCCGCGGGGACGTACCGCAGAGAGGGGCGTCCCCGAAGAGCTGCTCCACATGGGTGAGGATGAACTCCACCACGATGGACTGGACGCGCACCTCCATGAAGGCCGCCGTGCCGTTGAACCCCGTCGCCTCGATGTCCTTCGACCTGCCACGGGGACGGGGTACGCTCCCTGCCCTGACCCCCCCCCAGCTCCGCGCCCCACAAAGCCGGGGCCGTGCGCGATTCCCCCAGCTCACCGCAGCAGGTTGGGGGCCCAGACGATGGCCAGGTTCCTGGCGTGCATGTTGGTCTGGCTGCTGTAGGACGCCATGTGCAGGAGGTGCCTCATCAGGAACTCCAGGGTCCTGCGGGCGCGGGGACGCCTTAGGGCCGACGGCGGCGTTTGGGGACACGGGGACAGCGGGCTCGGCCCCCCCCGCGTACCTATAGTGGGGCGCCGGCAGCTCCTTCAGCACCTCCTTGATCTTCACCAGGCGCGCCTCCTCCATCTGGATGGCCACCGCATCCTGTTGGGGGGGACGGGGACGGCGTGACGGGGGCCACCTCCCGGGGACCCCCCCCCCCCCTCGTCCCCGGGGCCAGGGGGCAGCGGGACGCACGGCGAATTTGTCGTAGAGCTGGTAGGTGAGGAGCGGGTTGGGCAGCTCGCGGAAGTACGCCTTGCAGAGCGAGCTGACGCAGTGGATGTCCTGCAGGTAGACGTCCCGGTGCAGGTCGGGGCAGCGGTCGCTGTCAAACTCTTGCCTGCCCGTGGGGCACGTGGATCGTCGGGGACAGACGGCAACGGAGACGGGGACGTGGCTGTCCCCATCCCCGCACCCTGCCCAGCGTCCCGAGGGAATGCTTGGGGACGCGGGGGATACAGGGACGTGGGGGTTTGGGGACAGGTGGGTGCAGAGGATACAGGGACGTGGGGATTTGGGGACAATGGGGATGCCAGGAATACAGGGACGTGGGGTTTTGGGGACAACAGGGATGCTAGAAGTACAGGGACATGGGGATTTGGGGACAGGTGGATTTAGGGACAATGGGGATGCCAGAAGTACAGGGAAACACGGATTCGGGGAACCCTGGGGATGTGGAGATGTTGGAGACGCTGGAAACAGCAGGGATAGAGGGACACCAGGGATGTGGGGAATGCTGGGGGAAACTGGGGGTGTGGGGGACACTGGGGACATTGTGGACCCAGGGGACGCTGGCAGTGCTGGGGATCCTGGGGATGCAGGGGACATGGGGACGCTGGGGACACCCGGGGGGGGGGGGGGTGGAAGGACAAAGCACCCCGGTGTTGGGGAGGGGAAATAAGGGAGGACAGAGCTGAGGGAAGGAAGGAAGAAGAGTGAAAAAAATGGCCCAGAACTGGAGAGGATTCATGAAAGAGCAAGTGAGAGAGTGAACAGAAATGAATGAAGTGGGAGAAAAAAGGTAAAAGCAGGAACGAAATAGGGAGCGAGCAGGAGGGAGCGGGGAGGGCAGGGAAAGGCTGCAGGGGGCGGAGGGGCTGGGTCCAGCACCGGGGGCAGGTCCCGGCCCTGTCCCTGTCCCCCCACTTTATTTCCACCCCTTCTGGCCCTGCCTCCATCCCCATCTCCCCTCCGCCTGCTCCTGTCCTCACCCATCCCCACCCCACCTCCCTCCTCTGCGGCCCCCTCCCTGTCCTCTCCCCGTCCCCTTCCCTCTGGTCCTGCCTCATCCCGTCCCCATTTCCACCCCCCGGTGCCATGCCCACCCATCCCTGCCTCCCCCCCACCTGGTCCCGCCTTGTCCTGTCCCCATCTCCACCTTCTCTGCCCCGTTCTGGTCCCATCCCCATCCCGCTCCCTCCTCTGTCTCCACCCGGCCCCATCTCCATCCCATCCCCGTCTCACCCCTCCCTCCAAACGCACCCCACCTGGTCCCATCTCCGTCCCGTCCCGTCCCCATTTCCCTCCATCCTGGTCCCAACCCCATCTCCCTTCCCAAATCCATCCCATCAGGTCCCATCGCCATCCCGCTCCCTCCTCTGTCTCCACCCGGCCCCATCTCCGTCCCATCCCCACCTCCCACCCTCCGGTCTCCTCCTGGTCCCCAGCTCCATCCCAGCTCCCTCTTCCCCTCGCCCTCCATCCCCTCCCCGGCCCCTCCCCGGCCCCTCGCCCCGCTCACCGCAGCCGCTGGATGTTGGAGGAGACGCCCGACAGCCGGTAGATGCCGTCCACCACCCCGTGCTGCTCCACGAACTCGGTGCAGCTCCTCAGCACCTGGGGCACTGCGGGACGGGCACCGCCGGGTCTGGCATCGGCCCCCACGGAGCCCCCCGACCCCTCCCAAGGCCCCGGGCCCTGTCCCCAGTGAGCGCGGGGGGTGACAGGAGGGAGCGGGTCCCCACCACGGCGGTGTCCCTGCGGTGCCGCCGGTCCCCATGTCCAGATTGAGACCACCAGGACCTGGGGACGAGGCCACCGAGC
This sequence comes from Anser brachyrhynchus, assembly GCF_964034855.1. Lineage (NCBI taxonomy): Eukaryota > Metazoa > Chordata > Aves > Anseriformes > Anatidae > Anser > Anser brachyrhynchus. The sequence continues at coordinate 1,310,336 of NC_137721.1, read as the reverse complement.
CCCTGGGGCTCACCCCCTCCAAACCACGGGGCGCAGCGGGGAGCTGAGATTGGATCGGGCATGCCAGCCCTGTGGGGACCCCAAAATCTCGGGGGGGGCTCTGCGGGATGCACCCCAGCTCCGCCGCTTGCTCAAGCCCCGGTGATGCAACCGCATGGCGTGCGTCACCACCATCCCCTCCCCGCTTCCGCTGGGGGGCACAGGGCCGGCGGCGGGGGGCGACCCCCAGGGACGGAGGAGACGGAGGGGAGCGGGGGGGCCCCCGGGAGGCCCCCCCAGCACAGGGTCCCCGCTCCCCACGCTTACCGTCCTGCCCCGACTGCTGGAGATGCTCGAGGAGGTCGCAGCCGAAAACCCGCTCCTTGGCACCGCCCTTGCGCCTCGCCTTCTGCCGGGCCTTGAGCGCCAGCGACATGGGGGCGGCGGGGACCCCCCCGGCGGGTCAGATCCTGCCCATGGCGGGGCCCAGCCCCAGGAGGAGCCCGAGCGGGGAGCGGGGCGCCCAAAGCCCCAGCGCGGCCGGGGGCAGGCGGCAGCGGGCGGAAGCGGCCCCGGGGAGGAAGTGCCGCGGCCCCGGGGCCCTGACGCAGCCTCGAGGGCCCGGGGCGCCCCGCTGGCGGGGGCAGGAAGGCGGCGGCCGCCTTCGAGGCCGCTTCCTGCTCCTCGGCGCGTCAAAACCGCAGGGCAGGGCGCGGGCCGCGCGTTTCCGCGCTCTCCTGAACGCGCTCGCGCACCCTCCCTCGCGCGTGGCCGTGCGCGTGGCCGCGCGTCCTTGTGCAGCCCGCTCCATGGTGGCGTGCGGCTGTGCACACTCGTGCGTCCACGCACACGGGTCTGTGCACTTGGGCATCCTTACCTGGGCCTCGTGCATGCTCACACACGCTCATGCACGCTCATGCACACTCGTGCATGCTCACACATGCTCAGGCATGCTTGTGCACTTGTGCACACTTGCTCACATTTGGTCATGTGCACTTATGCATGCTCACACACATCTCACGCGTCCTTGTATATGCTTGTGCATGCTCGCACACACTCATGCAGTTCTGCACACTTGCACACACCCTTGCATTCATCCACACACATGTGGACGCTTGGGCCCGTGCTCGCACCAAGGCCGCCCAGTTGGGTGCACAGACTGCGCCCGCGTGCGGCCCCAGAGGCTCTTGCACACTCATGCACAAGCACCGGCACGCCCAGGTGTTGCACGCAGACCCAGCCGAGAGCAGAGGCAGGCAACGCTCGGTCCCAGGGTCCCGCGCGGGATTTATTTACAAAACCAGCAGTGCAGATACGAAAGGGCGACGGGGACCCCCGTCCTGTACAGGTATGTACACGCTGGGGCTCTATGTACAGCGGGACCCCCGGCCGAGCGGCCCCATGGGGACCCCCGCCGCCAGCCCCGGGCTCGGGGGGGCCCCTCGGCAGGGTCTGGGGGTGCGGGGTGGGACGGGCGAGCCCCGGTTTGGGGGGTTGGGGTGGGAGGGGGAGGGGGGGGACGTGTCTGTGCCATGGGGGGAAGGGGACAGCCGGGATCGGGGAGGGGACACAAGCGTCCCAAGTGCCACCGGCGAACCGCATCCCGAGCAGGGACCCCCGGGGGTCCCCCAGTGCTGCGCGCGGAAAGGAGCCGACCCAGAGTCCGAAGGGATGTTTTGGGGGGGAGGTCTGAGCCCCGCCGGGACTCCCGCCCATCCGTCTGTCCGTGGGGTCCCGCGTCCCCATGTCCCCACGCCTGTGGGTGCCCGGCGGCTCCGGCGCCCGTGGGTCCTGGGCGCTGCTGTCACCTCCTTTCTGGCCTGCCACTGCTGTCCCCGAGCGGGGCGCGGCGCGTGTCCCCAGCCTCGTGCCAGCAGCAAGGGGTTTGGGGGCCGGAGCCCCCTCCTGGGGCGCGGTGCATGTCCCGGGCGCGGTGCAAGCAGCAAGGGCGGCGTTTGGGGACCGAGCCCCGAGCCAGCCAGCGGGCGGGCAGCGGCGGAGCAGGGGAAGCCGCGGAGGGGACGGGGGTCCCTTGCGCGTCCCCCCCCTTGCCCCGCCACCCGGCCCGTCCCATGCCGCCGCCGCCGCCGCGCTCACACCAGGTGCCCGCGGCCATTGATGTAGATGCCGTTGGTGGTGGGCTTGGCCTGGAGCATGCCGTTCTCCTGCACGAAGTGGGTCATGGCCTGCTTGATGGGGTTGTCCCCGCTGTCCTCCTCCTCCTCCTTCGGCTCCTTGCCCTCCGGGGCAGGCAGCAGCGGGGCCGCCGGCACCTCCGTCTGCGTCTCGATCTCCCGCACCGTCGAGAGCGTCGAGTAGCTGGCCTCCTCGCTCTGCGGGGACACGGGTCAGGGTGAGGGGACGCGGGTCAGGGTGGGGGGCCCCACTGCCACCCGCCCCCAGGGATGTGGCCCCTGTCCCAGGGGCAGCGACGGGGCCGGGGTGCTGCTGTGCCCTGGGATGGGGACGCGGGGACGGGGACTGCAAGGTGCGTGCAGTGAAGGGTCTGCACGCACGGACAGGATGCACACACGCAAAAGGGGGGCATGAATGAAAGCGGGGTGCATGCACGGATGGGGGGGTGCACACAGAGAGGGGCTGCACGTGCAAAAGGGGTTTGCACGCACAGACAGAGGGGTGTGCGCTGAGGGGGGGCACGCACGTGTCCAAGGGGATTTGCACCCATGAAAGGGGGGGCTGCACACGAGGAGGGGCTGCACACACACACAGGCGGAGGACATGCTCCTGTAGCCCTGTGCAGGCACTGCCCACCGTGCCCCCCACCCCGAGCCCCCCGGCGGCCCGTGGTGCTCACCATGGCAGAGCAGATGCTGGTGCCCCGCAGGCTGTCCCCCCGCAGGCTGTCCCCCCGCAGGCTGCCCTGCCGGCTCTCGGCACGCAGGTGCAGCGTCTCCTCCAGCTGCAGCACCACGTGAGGAACCCCCGGGCACAGCACGGGACCCCCCTCGGGCCCCCGGTGCCCAACGCCCCATCCAGCACCACCAACCACCACCGCAACACACGGTGCCCCACGCACCCAGACCCCCAATACGTACCCCAATACCCCGTGGGCACCCAAAAGCACCCAACACCCCAAGAGCACCCCAATACCTGGCCCCACGGGCACCCAACTGCCCCGCACCCACCCCTTGGCACCCCAATACCCCGCGTCCCAACACACAGCCCCATGGGCACCCCAGTGTGCAGCCCTCTTTGAGCACCCCAGCACCCTCCATACCCCAAGATCCCCTCCCTAGCGCACCCCCACCTCCCACCCCGGGCCCCCCCCACGCCCACCGCGCCCCCGTCCCCACCTGGGTGCGCGTGTCGGTGCTGTGGCTGGAGTGCAGGCGCCGGATGGAGTTCTCCCTGGTGAGCGTCAGCTCCTCCTCGCTGCGGGCACGGCACGACGGCACCTCACCAGGGGTCCCACCGGGGCCCCACGGGGTCCCATCGGGTCCCAGCACCCCCCCCCCCACCCCGGCCACCCCATGACCCTCTACCCGGCTCTTACTACTTCTCCGAGATGCGCTTGGTCTTGCGCTTGTGGTAGAGGGTCATGACGACGACGACAACGACGAGGACGCAGAGCAGCACGGCGGCGATGACGCCCACCACCACCACCGAGGCAGAGACCAGGTCCACCTTGCGCACCTCGTTCTCTGCGGGGGGGGGGGGGACGGGGGGGTGGGTGCAGCGAGGAGGGGGTGAGAAGATGGGGGGGGTGAGTACGTGGGCGGGGGGAGGCAGGGACAGATGGACAGGGGGGTGAGGGGATGGAGGGACGAGCGCACGGAGGGACGAAGCACACGGAGGGAGGCACGGGTACAGGGACGGATGGAGGGATGGAGTATGGGGAGGGAGGGATGGAACGAGTCCAGGGATGGAGGGATGGAGTCCAGGACATGGCACATGGAGGGAGGGATGAGCACGTGGACGGATGAAAACGTGGAGGCAGGGAGGGAGAAGCACGTGGGTGGATGGATGAACACACGGACGGAAGGACAAGTACGCGGCCGGGGTTTTGGCTGGGTGGATGAGCACACGGGTGGGTGGGCGGAGGGACGGATGAGCGCACGGCTGGAGGGATGAGCGCACGGAGGGATGGAGGGAGGGACGGATGAGTGCATGGCTGGGGGGGTGACTGCACGCAGGGATGGAGGGAGGGACGGATGAGTGCATGGCTGGGGGGGTGACTGCACGGAAGGACAGAGGGAGGGACGGATGAGTGCATGGCTGAAGGGATGAGCGCATGGCTGAAGGGATGAGCGCACGGAGAGGTGAGCGCACGGATGGAGGGTTGGGCAGGTGAGTAGGCAGCTGAGCAGGAAAATGGGCGGAAGGACGGATGAGCAGGCACTGGGAGGATGAGTGGACGGACGGGAGGATGAGCAGCAGGGTGAGCGCACGGGTGGGCGGAGCAGGCACGGGGAGAGGGCTGGGTCAGCGCAGGGACAGAGGAGCAGGTGAACGGGGGGGTGGGTGAACACGGGGGTGGCTGGGCGGGAACGGATGGACGTGGATGGGTAGAGAGAAGTGGCGGGGATGGAGGGATGGATGGATGGACGGACAAATGGATGGGTGGACAGATGGACGTGGGCGGGTAGAGAGAAGTGGCATGGATGGATGGACAAACAGACGGAAGAACAAGTGGAGGATGAACAGAGTGAAATGGCGCGGAGCTAACGGGTGGGCGAACAAACGACAGACAAGTCCAGAGAGAGAGAAAGACACGGGGGGGGGAGGATGGATGGATGTGCGGACAGATGGACGGACAAACTGGCGAACGGGTGGAAAGGAGCATCTGGGGGTGGACAGACGGATGGACGGAGAGAGAGAGAGGGCAGGGAGGAGCAGAGGGACAGACAGCCGGGCAGACAGCCTGGGAAGGGACACGGCAGCAAGTCTGGACCGACGGGCAGACGGACAGACAGAAGCAGAAGGATCAGCAGCACCCCCCCCACCACAGCCCCCCCCCGTTCCCCCCACCCTCGGCGTCCCCGGTCCCCCCGAGCCGCCCACCTGCCGCCCTGCCCTTGACGCTGACGTTGGCCCGCGCCTCCTTGGTGGCCACGCGGTTGGCCACGCGGCACACGTAGTCCCCGGCGTCGGCGGCGGCGAGGGGCCGCTGGAAGACCAGGGTGTCCCCCTTCACCCGCACGCCGGCGGGCAGCGGGGCGTTGAGCCTGCGGGGGCACGGTGAGCGTCGGCGTGCCCGGGCGGGCGCCGCGGCGCTGCCGGCATCAAAGCCCGGCGCCGTTCCCACGGGTGCGCGGTGCTGACGCCCAGCCCCGGCCGGCGCGGGGCCTGCCCAGGCACGGCCAGACCTGCAGCGCCCGCCGCCGAGCGGGGCAGCGGCACCGGCACGCCCGGGCGGGACACGGCGGGACGGGCACGGGCAGGGACACGGGCAGGGGGACGCGGCGGGGACGCGGGCACGGCAGGGATGGGGCTGGGGGCACGGCAGGGACACGGGGACGGGCAGGGGGGGACACGGGAGGGACACGGCAGGGGACACGGCAGGGAGAGGGGAAACGGCAGGGACAAGGAGGGGACACAGCAGGGATGGGGGCACGGCAGGGACATGGGGACAGACCAGGGGGACACGCGAGGGACAGGGAACGTGGCAGGGACAAAGAGGGGACCCAGCAGGGATGTGGGCAAGGGGGAAGCAGCAGGGACCCGGGCACAGCAGGGACAGGGCAGGGACAGGGAAAACCGCAGGGACAAAGGCAGGGGGACACAGGAGGGACACGGGCAGAGATGGCGGGACACAGGCCAGGGAAAAGGACATGGGTGGGGGGACACGGGCACAGGCGGGAACACGGCAGGGACACGGGTGCACAGCCACGGGCAGGGGACACGGCAGGGCCACGGCCACCCGCAGGCAGCACAAGGACAGGGACACGCGCATGGGCCACCAGCAGGGGACACGGCAGGGCCACCAAACCCCAGGGGAGACACGGCGGGGACGAGGCCAGGCGCGGGGGCCAGCCGATGGCCTCACCGTGTCCAGTTGTAGGTGGGGGGCGGGTTGCCGTCCCCCAGGCAGGTCAGCGTGGCCCCCTCCATGCCCTCCGCCCACTCTTCCGAGTGCCCCAGCACCGAGGCGTCCGACAGGTCTGGGGGACACCGAGGGGACAGTGAGGGGACAGGCGGGGACGAGGCGGTGACACCCCTCCCCTCCCCGCCATCCCAGGGCCCCCAGGTCCCCAGTGCGCCCCCTCTCCTACGTGTCCCCTGTGCCCATCACGCCCCCGAGGTCCCCAAAGCCCCCCCGTGTCCCCAACACCCCCGTCCTCCACGTCCCCAAAGCCCGTGGCTCCCCGTGTCCCGCTGCCACCCCTGCTCCCCACCCACCCTGGTTCCTGTGTCCCTCGTGTCCCCAGCGCCCGCTACCCCCCCATGCCCCTCCGTGTCCCCTGTCCCTCGGTGTCCCCCACGTTCTCCATCTCCCCCAGTGCCCTCCATGTCCTCCCTGTCCCGTGTCCCCCATGCCCTCAAGCCTCCCCCATGTCCCTCGATGCCCCCCATGCCCCCAGTGTCCCCCACGCCCCCCAACATCTCTTACATCCCCAGTGTCCCCCATGCCCCTCACTGTCCCCGGTGTCCCCGTGCCCTCAGTACCTCCCACATCCCTCAACGTCCCCCAGTACCTCCCACGCCCTCAATGCCACCCATGTCCCCTATGGTCCCCATGTCCCCAATGCCCCCCATGGTCCCCGTGTCCCCAATGCCCCCCAACGGTCCCCGTGTCCCCAACACCTCCCATGGTCCCCACGTTCCCAACGCCCCCCACTGTCCCCGTGTCCCCAGCGCCCCCCACGGTCCCTGTGTCCCCAGCGCCCCCCACGGTCCCCGTGTCCCCAGCGCCCCCCACGGTCCCCGTGCCGCACAGGCGACGCTGAGCTGGTGGGTGATCCTCTTCTCGTGGCGCAGCCCGGGGTGTGCCACCACGCAGGTGAGGCTCTTGCCGTTCATGCTGCGCCCGGGCACCAGGAAGAACTCGCTGGTGACGGAGGCGGAGCGGGAGTGCACCGAGCGGCGCGTGGTGTTGGTGCCCCGCACCTCCGTCTCCCAGCGCACCGAGGGCACGGGGCTGCCCTCCGCCGTGCACGAGGCCGCCAGCGTCTGGCCCTGGCCCTCCTCCAGCGGTGGCCCCGGGTTCAGGATGGGCAGCGGCGGCACTGCGGGCAGCGGCGTCAGACCCCCAAGCCCCCAGCTCAGGGCCTGCAGCTGGCCCCAGCACCACTCGCCCAGTACCCGCTGCTTGCCCACCATGCCCATGGCCCCCTGCCCTCCCCCCCATGCCCACCGCCCCATAGCCATCGCCCTCTGCCCTTTACCCATTGTCCCATGCCCATCACCCTGTGCCCATCAACCCCATGCCCATCAGCCATTGCCCCATGCCTGTCACCCCTGTCATTCCCCATCCGTCACCCTGTACCCATCATCCCATTGTCTTACGGCCCCCTGCCCATCACCTTATGCCCATTGTCCCATGACCCCATGCCCATCACCCCGTATCCCCACGCCCATCGCCCCATGACCCCATGCCCGCCACCCCATTGTCCCATGTTCATTGCCCCATTACCCCATGCCCATCACCCCATCCCACGATTCCATGCCTGCCACCCCATGCCCATTGTCCCATGGCTCCGTGCCCGACACCCTGTTGCCCCATGCTCATCGCCCCACGCCCATCACCCCATGCCCACCATCCCATTGTCTCATGGCCCCATGACCCCTATACCCATTGCCCCATCACCACGTACCCATTGTCCCACCACCCCGTGTCTCTGTGCCCATCATCCCCACCACCCCATGCCTGCAACCCCATGGCCCCATCACCTCATGGCCCCATGCCTGCCACCCCATCGTCCTGCGCCCATCGCCCCTTCCCCACCATCCCATTACCCCATACCCACTCCCCCACTGCCCCGTGCCCATCTGCCCCGTAGCCCCGCGCCCGCCGCCAGGCACTCACCCAGCACCTTGAGGGTGAGGCGCCCCTCGAAGCTGCCCATGGGGAAGGTGATGAGGTGACACTCGTAGTCGCCCTCGTCCCCCTGCACGGCGTTGCGCAGGACGATGGCGCCGTCCTCCAGCGCGCCGGGCGCCCGCCGCAGCACGCGGCCCGCATAGGCGTCCTGCACGTGCTCGCCGTGCTGCCGGTTGAGCACGGCCACCTCGGCGCTGTGCCCCGCCGGGCCCCGCTTCAGCCACGTCACCTGCACCACCTGCTCGCCCTCCTGCGCCCGGTACCGGCACGGCAGCACCACGTCCTGGCCCAGCACCGCCGTCACGCTGCGCTCCACCTCCACCACCCCCGACCGGCAACCTGCGGGCACCCAAGGGTGGCACCGGCGCCTCGGGACTCGCCACGGGGCGCTGGTGTGCTCGCGGCGTTGCACGCTCGCCAGCGCTCGGGTGCACTCGCGCAGGCAGGCGTGCTTGCACACGCTTGTACGTGCTTGCACACACGTGGGCGCACTTGTGTTTACACTCACTTGGAGGCGCTCACACTCAGACACACTTGTCTATGTTTGTGCAACAGTGGGGGTTGCTCAGACGTGCGGGCTTGGGCACACCTGCACATGCTCCAGCACGTCTATGCACACTCAGGCACACTTGTGCACACTTCCACACGCTCACGCATGCACTTGCATATGCCTGGACACACTCACAAATGCTCAAGCATGTTTGGGCATGGCTGCACGCTTCAACATGCTTAGATGCACTCATGCACACTCAGGCACACGTGCACACACATGCAGGCTCGGGTGTGCTCACACTCGAGCACACGTGGGTGTGCTCTCAGATGCTGAGTGCGCTCACACACACTTGGGCACATGCATGTGCTCACACCTACCGCAAGCTTCCACATGTTCATGTGTGTGCACTCACACATCCACGCGTGCTTCAGCATGTTTATGCACGCTTGTGCACATTTGCGCGTGCTCAGGCACGGCTGGGCACGCTTGTGCATGCTTTGGCATGCTTGCACATGCTTGGACACACCGATGCACTTTCAAGTGCACTTGTGTACACTCACATGCTTGGGCACGCTCGTGCACATTTGGATGTGCTCATGCTTGCTTCCACATGCTGGGGCACACTCACACATGCTTAGGCGTGCTTGCACATGCACAAATGTGCTCGCGCACACTCAGACACACTTGTACATACTTTATAAACATCTGCACACCCCTGTGCACACTTGGACACACTCACGTGTCACTGACACGCTCACACACTTGGAAGTGCTTGTGCGAGCTTGCGTGCACTCGCAGATGCTCACCACGCGTGCACATCCATGGGCACGGCAGCACGCTGGGGCACGTTCCTGCACGCTTGCACGTACTCACGCACACTCCCGCACGCAGGGGCACATTCAGACACGCTCAGGCCCACTCAGACACAGCCACGCACACCTGCACGCACCCGTACACGGGGACACACTCACTCTCGGGTGCGTCGACCGCGCTCACGCCCCCCCTTGGGCGCACCGGGGGGCCCCCTCCCGGCCCTTGCACGCGCCGGGGCACACTCGCAGCTCGCCCGCCGCGGCGTTCCCATGCGCGGGGCCCACCCAGCGCTCACCGGGGCGGGCGCGCGGGCGGGCGGCGTGGCGGGGAGCGGCCGTGCCTGCGAGGCCAGCCCAACCGGCCCGCGCACATGCCGGGCGCTGCCGCGGCTTGCGGAGCCTCCCGCCCCCGGCACCGGCACCAGCACCGGCACCGCGGGGGCTCCCGCCGCCGCCGCCGCCGCCGCCCCCCGCCGAGCCCCCCACGGCTTTTAATTAAACTGGCCTTAATTGCCACCCCCCCCCCCAACTCCTCGATTAGTCGACGTATTAATTAAGTAATTGCCGGGCTCTTCGTCACCACCACGCTGCCCCGGTCGCTGGATCCCGGCCCTCTCGCCATCCCCCCGCGGCGCGCGACGCCCGGTGCCTCGGTTTCCCCCGGTGCGGCAGCAAAGCCCCCGCACGGGCTGGGGGCTCCGGGGGGGGCCACGGCGGGGTCCCAGCGGCAGCGGGGGGTGGCGGCGGCGCTGGCAGCGGGCCCCCGCCGCGGGGCGTCCCCACCCAACGGGGCCGAGCGCGTGGGAACGGGGCCGGGAACCGGCTCAACCGGCTCCCGCGGGGTCACCGCCTCGGCGCCGCGCTGCAGGATGCGGCCCCGGGCCTGCCGGCACGGCTGGGGGGGTCCCGGGAGGGGGGCACACGCGCGTGCAAGGCCGGCCGCGCCTTCGCACCCAGGGCTGCGCTCGGGATGCCCCCCCTCCGTGCGCGCGGCACTCGCACGCGTGGGCTCGTGCCCTGTGCACGGCTGTGTGGCCCCGGCGGGGACACGCGCACACACGCGTGTGCCCCCCCCCCAGCGATGCACCCACACGCGTGTGCGCCCACAGCCGCCGTGAACACGCACGGGGGGGGGGGGGCTCCCAGCCCAGTGACCGTGCACACGCGTGTCCCTCCCGCTCACACCTGCACACACGCACCTCGGGGCTGGCCCCGCTCTGTGCCCCCCCCGCCTCCCACCACGGAGCCCCCCCGAGCTGAGCCCCGGGCTGGGGGGGGGGACGGGGGGGGCTCAGCACCCACCGCAGTGACGGTGACGTCCCCCCAGCAGCACCCAGCCCCTTCCCACGGGGGTTCCGCGAGTGGGGAAACTGAGGCACGGCAGGTGGGGGAGGGGGCAGGGCATCATGCCCCCCCCCCCCAGCACCCGTGGGTGCAGCACCCACCTCGGGGGGCTGAGCCTTTGTCCCCGTCCCCTCCCCAGCACCCGCAACGCCCCCCCCACGTGTGAACAATGGGAGAGCAGAGACAATGGGGGGGACCCTGGGGGTGCACGGTGCGTCCTCCCCCCCCCCCCCCCGTGTCCCTTCCCAGACAGCCCTCGGGTGTCCCCAGAGGGGACAGCCCCGTTCCCACGGTGGCCTCAGAGCGGTTAGCCCTGTCCCCCCCCCCAGCATTGTGTCCCCCCCCCAGCATTGTGTCCCCCCCCCCCCGCAACCTGCCACGTCCCCCAGCGTCCCCAGACGGACCGGCCCCGGTCCCGCGGTGCCCCCCCCGGTCCCGTCCCGTCCCCTCACCACGTCCCCCCCCCCCCTCCGGTGTCCCCCCCCAGCCCCGGCCCCGCCACGTTCCGGTTTTGGGGGGGGGGGGGGGCGACGACACCGGAGCGGCAGCCGGGGATGCACGGGGCACACCCACGGCCACGGCGCTGACACACGCACGGACACGCGAGCGTGCACGCGGCCGGGACGGGGGCACCGGGACACGGGCACACGCACCGGGGGCACGGCCGCAGGTGCACGGAGCCGCAGGTGCACACGCGAGCGCACCCACGTAGGCACACGCGTGTGCACCCACTCACACGCACGGACACGCGTGTCCCCCCCCCCCACTTCCCCGCACGCCCGGTCCCGCTCCGCCCCCAGCCCCGGGGGTACCGGTGCCCCCGGCCCCGGCCCGCCCCCCCCGCCCGGCCCGGAGCAACCGGTGCTGCCGGTGCCGCTCCCGGTGCCGCTCCCCGCCCGCAGGGGCTCGGTCCCGCGGAACGGCCCCGGTGCCCCCGGTCCGGTGCCGGTGCCGGTGCCGGTTCCGTCCCTTACCGGTGGCGGCGAGGAGGAGGAGGAGGAGGAAGACGACAACGGGCGTCCCGGGCCGCATCCCGCGGGGGGCCATGCGGACACCTGCGGGCTCACGGCGCTGCTCGGCTCCCGGCCAGCACCATCCGGGCCGAACCGGGCCGAACCGAGCGGAACGGGGCCGAGCCGAACCGGACCGGGCCGGGCCGGGCCGGGCCGGGCCGAACCGGGCTGCACCGGGCCGAACCGGGCGGCTCCGGGCCGTGCGCGGCGTTGGGGCCGGTGCTGCGCCGCTCGGAGCCGGGACGGGGCGGGGCGGGGCCGCCGGGGCGGGGCGGGGCGGGGCGGGGCCGGGGGGCGGGGCCTGAGGGGGCGGGGCCCCGGGCGGGGCCGGGCGGGGCGGACCGGTCCGGCAGGTCGGGGCAGGGGCGGGGCCAAGGGCGCGGTCTTAAAGGGGCAACAGCGCCCGGCGGGGGCTGTGGGGCCCACCGGCAGAGCCCCCGCCCGCCCCGCCGGTGCCTCCCCCCGGGGGGCCCAGCGCCGCCCCCCCCCCCCCATCGCGGGGTCCCCTTCGCCCCCCTCCGGTGTCCCCGTGGTGTCCCCGGCGGCTTCTCCCATCGCCACAGCCCTCCCGGACACCCCCCGTGCCCCCCCCAGCGTGTCCCAGTGCCCCCCCAGTGTGTCCCAGTGCCCCCCCAGTGCGTCCCAGTGCCCCCCCAGCCCATTCCCCCCATTCCCCCGGGTGGGACCCCCCAAAAGCCCCTGTTTCTACCCAAATCGCGGGGAGGCGGACGGGGGAGGGCAGGGGGCTGGCACCGACCCCCCCCCAAGTGTGGGGTCCCCAAATCCCACCGGACCCAGCAGCACGGGGGGGCGGGGGGGGGGCAGAACAGGCACTTTATTGGCACAGCAAGAGCGGGAGGGGTGGGGAAGGGGCAAGGGGGCAAAATGGGGGGGGGGGGGGGGGCTCAGCCTGCAGGGACCGAGCACCCCGGGGCGCCCCCTCCCGGCTCTGCTGGGCCGGGGGGGGCAGGAGCAGGGCCCCGGGACCCCCTCAGGCCCCCCCAGCTTCGGAGCTCTCCGGGGACGGGTCCTTGGTGGCGGCGCAGAGGTGGAAGAGCCCTGGGGGGGGGGGGGGGAGAGGTGGGGGCGGTGGGGTGAGAGGTGGGCACGGGGGTGCCCGGAGCTGCCCCCACCCATGGGTGCCCCGGCGGTGCCCAGCCGGGCCCGGTACCTGCCGAGCCGGTGAGGACGACGGCGACCCAGGCGAGGAGGTAGGACCAGGAGAGGCGCCAGGCGCTGGGTGCTGGGCCCAGCAGGCTCCGAGCGCCGGCCGTGCATACCGCCAGCCCCAGCAGCGCCAGGAGACCTGCGGGACACCAGGGGGGGGGTGTACGGGGCTGAGAGCCCCCGGGGAACCGCGGGGACCCGGCACGGTGCGTGGCTGCAGGGACCGGGCACAGCTCATCACAGCAGTGACAGCTCATGGCAGCAGAGACCAGGCACAGCTCATCACAGCAGTGACCTGGCACAGCCCATGGCAGCGGAGACCGGGCTCAGCCTGCAGAGACCGGGCACAACTCATCACAGCAATGACCGCTCATCACAGCAGAGACCGGGCACAGCTCATCACAGCAATGACAGCTCATGGCAGCAGAGACCGGGCACAGCTCATCACAGCAGTGACCGCTCAGCCCCGATGCCCCCTCCCCGACCCCAGCCCCCGAGCCCACCGTGCCCCCCCCGCCCCGTCCCCACGTACCCGCCAGCAGCAGGGTGACGCCGGCCGCACGGGCACGCGCCCTGCGGGCAGCACCGGCGGCGGCGGCCGAGAGCCCCAGGGCGAAGCCGGCGGCGGCGGCCAGCACCGCGAGCAGCATCAGCACCCGCGTGGCGTCCCAGAAAGCTGCGGGGACACGCGCGTTGGGGACACCGGGCACGCGGGGACCCCGGCGCCCTGCCCGCAGAGCCGGTGCCTACCCGGGGGGCCGGGGGGGGGCCGGCAGTGCCCCCCCAGGCAGAGGTGCCACAGCCCGACGGCCGCGGTGCCGCCGGGCGCCCGGTGCTGCAGCCAGAAGTCGGTGGCGGTGGCGGTGACGAGCAGGGCCAGGCCGCTGGCAGCGCACAGCAGCCCCCCCCCGACCGGCATCGTCCCCTGCGCACAGCGGGGGGGGGGTGGGGGGGGGCTGGGGGGGGGCTGCTGTGTCCCCCCCCAACCACCACCACCGGCCTGGGGACCCTGCGCCACCACCCGTGGGGAGGGGACGCAGGGATGGATGGGGCAGTGGTGGGGATGGGGGGCGCCCAGGGGTGGCACCGCAAGGGGATGGGGGGGACGTCCCCGGGGAGGGGGGGGGCACCCAGGGGTGGCGTCTCCAGGGGACGGTGGGGACAAGCGTGGGGACGTCCCCAGGGACATGGGGGCACCCAGGGGTGGCAGCTCCAGGGGACGCTTTGGACAACCATGGGGACATCTCCGGGGATGGGGGGGCACCCAGGGGTGGCGCCTGCAGGGGACACTGGGGACAACCCCAGGGACATCTTTGGGGTGCCAGTGAAACCCAGGGGGTGGCATCCTCAGGGGACACTGGGGACAGCTGTGGGGACATTTCCAGGGGCAGGGGGGTTCCTGGGGAGGGGGACACCTGGGGACACCAGGGGTACCCAAGGTGGCATCTCCAGGGGACACCGTGGGGGACCCGGGGGGCGTCACCTCTGGGTGGCAGGTGGCGGGGTGGGGACAGGGGCTTGGTGGCCACTCACCCTCCTTCAGCACCCGCCAGCGGGGTGCCCCATGGCCGTCCCTCCGTCCGTCCCTCCGTCCGTCCGTCCCGGCCGATGGGTGATGGGGATGTGGCCGGGGGGGTGTTAAGGCCCCCGGGCGCACGTGGCACTGCCATTGTCCGGGGACACAAAGGCTGGGAAGGCTCTGGGTGCTCTGGGTGCCGCCTCCCCCCCCCCCCCGGGGGCTGACACCGCAAAATCCCGTCCCCGTGTGTCAACCGCCTGCGGGGACGCTGGGGACAGCGGGGGGGGGACAAGAGGAATGGCACCCAGGGTCCCCCCCCCGGCCCACGTCCCCAGGGCAGGGCGGCAGCACCTCGGGGACAGCGGGTCCTGGCCCCGTGGGCAGGATCAGTCCCGGCCGAGGCCAGGCTTGTCCCCAGCGCCCCGGGGACACGGCTGCAGCTGGGGGGGGCAGGGGACAGCGGGGGCACCGCGGGCGTGGGGGGCACCAGGGACAGGGACACCGGGGAAGGTGCCACCGGGGGCACAGACACCAGGGGCACGGGGGACGCTGGGGACAGGCGCCGCCGCTCGGGGCAAGCACCACGCCCCAAATCTCCCCACATTCTGCCCCGTTTCCACCGCTTTTTGACCCAAAAAGCGCTGTGGCCGGGGGGGTGGCACCAGGCGACAGCAGGGGAGGGGCGAGGAGGTGTTGGCCCCCTGGTGACCCCCGGGGGGACGTGCCACACGCGTGTGCCCTGGCAGGCGGACACACGCGGCCCCACCTGCAAGTGGGGTCACACCGGGGGGGGGGGGGGGACACACGTCCAGGACAAGCAGGCAGAGGGACACACCCACGTGTGCACACCCCCCCCATGTGTGTGCACACATTTGCACACTCACACATGCGCACGCATGTGCACGCTCAGACGTGTGCACACCCACAGGTGCACGCCCACGCATGCACACCCACCCGCACTTTTCACGCTCACGTTTGCACGCTCACACTTGCACAGCCACATTTGCACACCCACACTTGCACACCCACCCACCCACACACATTTGCACAACCACATTTGCACACCCACACTTGCACACCCACGCTTGCACACCCACGCTTGCACACCCACATTTGCACACCCACACGTGCACACCCACCCACACGCACACACATTTTTCACGCTCACATTTGCACGCTCACGTTTGCACGCTCACACTTGCACACCCACATTTGCACACCCACACTTGCACACCCACCCACACGCACCCACACTTGCACACCCACGCTTGCACACCCACATTTGCACACCCACGCTTGCACGCCCACTCCCGTCACAGCCGCAGGGTGAGGGCCGGCAGCAGCAGCAGGAGGCTGAAGGCACCGCGAGGGGGGGCGCTGGAGCAGGGCTGGCTGCAGGGGACACCTGCGGGGGGGGGGGGGACACGGGGGAGGGACACTCGGGGGCTGCCCCCGTCCCCACGGACTGAGGCCGGGGCGAGGGGCCCCCACGACCCCACGTCCCCACTGACCCAACGCCACGGGGAGGGGCACCCACCCCCGACCCCACAGACCCAGTACCGGGGGGCTCCCACGTTCCCATCCCACAGCCCTCCCCAACCCCCCCCAGCCCCCCCAACCCCAATACCAGGGTGGGGGGGCTCCCACGTTCCCATCCCACAGACCCCCCCCAACCCCCCCCAACCCCCCAGACCTTATACCAGGGTGGGGGGCTCCCACGTTCCCATCCCACAGACCCCCCCCCCAACCCCCCCCAACCCCAATACCAGGCTGGGGAGCCCCCCCATTCCCATCCCCATAGCCCCCCCCCAACCCCCCAGACCCAACCCCTCGGTGGGGGGCTCCCACCTCCCACCCCCCCAGCCCATCCCCTCCGACCCGACGCGGTGCTGGGGGGCTGCCCCCCGCCGTGCCCCCCCCCCCCCCCGTGCTCGCACCGCCGAGCTCCAGCGTCACCTCCCCGCAGGCGCAGTCGTCGCGGCCCAGCAGCAGGCACCTATAGGTGCCCCCGTCCCCGGCCTGCAGCCCCCCCAGCACCAGCAGCGCCCCGCCGGGCCCCCCCAGCCCGGCCCGCTCACGGTACGGGGGGGTGCAGCTGGGGGGGCCCAGGCGGCCCCGGCTGCAGACCAGGCTCCCCCCGAAGTGCCAGCGCACGGCCAGCAGCGGGCCCAGGTGGCCGCCCCCCCCCGGGCACCCCAGGGTGACGGCGGCCCCCAAGGTGCCGTTGGCCTGGGCACGGCCCCGGTGGGGGCTGCGGCACGCGCTGCACCCCCCCGCCGCCTCGGTGGGGCCGCCTGGGGACAAGGGGGGGGCTGTCACCTGCACGGCCACCCCCTGGGGGGGGGGCACAGAGGTGGGGGACGGGGGGTGCTGGCACCGTGCCGTGGTGGGTGCGGGGGGGGGCAACGCGGTGGGACACGGGGGGGTGGCACTGGGCTAGGGGGCGGTTATGGGGGGGGGACACAGTGAGGGGGGACATGGGGCTGGCACTGTCCCACGGTGTGGCTGGGGGGGGGACACAATGCAGGGGGATGGTGGGGACTGTCACCGTGCCATGGGGTGGGCGCGGGGGGGGGACACACGGTGCGGTGGGACACGGGGCTGGCACCGTCTGTGGGAGGGGGGACACGGGGGTGTCACTGCCCGCGGGGGGGGGGACACGGGGCTGGCACCGTCTGTGGGAGGGGGACACGGGGGTGTCAGTGCCCGCGGGGGGGGACACGGGGCTGGCACCGTCTGTGGGAGGGGGACACGGGGGTGTCAGTGCCCGCGGGGGGGGGGACACGGGGCTGGCACCGTCTGGGGGAGGGGGACACGGGGGTGTCAGTGCCCGCGGGGGGGGGACACGGGGCTGGCACCGTCTGGGGGAGGGGGACACGGGGGTGTCAGTGCCCGCGGGGGGGGGACACGGGGGTGTCAGTGCCCGCGGGGGGGGGACACGGGGGTGTCAGTGCCCGCGGGGGGGGACACGGGGGTGTCACTGTCCCCAGCCCGCCGCGTGGCCGTGGCGGGGACTCGCCGCTCTGGGACACTCGGGGACCGTCGGCAGCGCACGGAGGGGACGGGGACGGGGACGGGGGGGGGGGGGCGAGAAGGGACAGGGAGGGGGACACGGCTGGGACCCCCCCACAACCCCCCCGGGCTTCCCCGGCCCCCCCCTCCCCGCCGCGTGTCCCCCGCAGCCACCCACACCCCCCCCCCCCCCCGGGTGCCGCCACCCCCGGGTCCCCCCGGGTCCCCCGCGCCCCCCGGGTGCCGCCGCCCCCCCCCCCGCGCCCCCCCGGCGCCGGGACCCACCGGGGGGCAGCAGGGCCGGGCCCAGCCCGAGGGGCAGCAGCAGGACCCACATCTGCGGGCGGCTCCGGAGCGGCGGGGACGGGCGGGGGCGGCCCGGGACGGGGGGGGGGGAACGGGGGGGGGGACGGGGGGGGTGGGAGCGGCCTCTGGGCGGGACCCGGGGGGGGGGGGGGGGAACGGGGCCGAGGGGACACGGGGAGAACCGGGGGGGGGGGGGGGGGCAAATACAGGCGGGGGAGGACGGGGAGGGGGGCACGCAGGGACCTAAATTAAGGATGTGCCCCCCCCCCTGCCCCCCCCCCGGGGACACCCAGCGCTTGTAGGGCTGGGGCCCGATCCTGGAGGGGGGGGGGGAAGGGTCCTGGGGACAAATCCTGACCCCAGGGGGACAAATCCTGACCCCAGGGGGATAAATCCTGCCCCGGGGGCACGCTGTGTATGCCCCCCCCCTCGCCCCCCCCCAGCCCCGGGGGCCGCATCCAGCCCAGCTACGTGGCGGGCGGCTCTTCATCCCCCCCCCCCCCCCCCCCCCCCCCGTTATTTTTGCCATAGCAGCCCGCAAACAAACCCAGCGCCGCTGGATCCAGCCCCAGCACCGACGTCCGGCCTGGCTGCACGTAGGGCCAGGCCCCCCCGGCCCCCCCCCCGGCCCCGCTTGGGGCCACCCCAGCCCCCGCGCTGTCCCCACAGCCCCCAGCGGGGCGTTCCCCAGGGGGTGCTGGGGGGGGGGGGGGCTCTGTCACCCCGCATCCCGCCGCTGTCCCCACTGGGGACACTGGTGGCCGGCTCGTCCTCGTCCCCCCCCCATGCGCCGAAGCTGCCCGGGTTCAGCGGGCGGCTTCTCGTGGGTGGCTGAACGCCAAAATCCCTGCATTTCGCCCCAAAAAAGCACCCCCCAACCCAAAGGCGATACACCCCCCACCCAGCTTCCCAGCCCCATTTTTATGCCAAAACAGGAAAAGGAGCCGCGTGCCCCCCCCCCCCCCCCCAGCCCCACAGCCCCTGGGGAGGGTCCGGTGCCAGCGCTGCGGGGGGGGGGGGGGGCCGGACGCCGCCATCCGCCGGGGGGGGGAAACCACACCTGGACGCGAGGCGACGCCGCGGCGCTTTTATTGGCGGGGGGGGGGGGGACCGGGGGGGGGCCCCGCGCCCCTCCCTCAGTCCTCCAGGTTGCGGAAAGCCGCCTGCATCTCCTCGTTGAGCTGCGCGAAGGCTGCCGTGATGCTGGCCTCGCCGTCCTTCACCGGGTCCTGGGGACAGGCGGGGGGGGGGACACGGGGTGACGCGATGGCAGCGCGACCCTCTCCGACCCCCCCCCCAATCCGTCCGTGTGCCCCCACCCCCGGCACCTTGAACTTCATGGCGCTCAGCTTGTAGAGGATGTCCCCCAGGTTCTCGCGGATGGTGGCCCAGGTGACGCGGCGCTCGCCCGCGCCGGTGGCCTCCACGGCGTGCCGCGCCAGGTCGTAGAAGGTGATCATGTTGTGCAGCATCCCCACCGTCTTGTAGAAGGGGCAAAACCTGGGGGGGGGGGCAGGCACGGGGTCGGGGGGGGGTTCCGGGGGGTGCTGCGGGGCTGGGGGCCGCGGTACCTGTCGTAGGACGAGTAGCCGTTCTGCTGCAGGAAGTCGTCCTTGAGGAGCTTCGCCACCTCCAGCGTCACCTTGTCGGCCTCGGCGAGGGACGCCTGCGGGGGACGGGTCCTGGGTGGCCCCAAGGGCTCTGTCCCCGCTCGGCACCTTGCCGAGCTCTCCCCAGCTCCGGGTGCCTTCTTCCCCCAGCCCCAGCCCGTGTCCCCCTCCCCATCCCCGTAGCCCCCTGTCCCAGCCTCTCCGTCCCTTCCCATCCCCTCTCCCAGCCCGTTTCCTCTTCCCATTCCTGCTCTTCCCCTATTCCCCATCCCTGCCCCACTCCTTCATACCCTGTATCTGTCATCCCATATCTCCCATCCAATCCCATCTGCGTCCCATCCCATCCCCATCCCAATCTCTGTCCCCTCCTGGTCCCCGTCCCAATCCCCATCCCCACCCCACCCCATCCCATCCCCATCCCCGTCCCCTTCCCACCACGTTCCCATCCCCGTCCCCTTCCCCATCCCCTCCCCACCCTCTCCCTGTCCCCATCTCCACCCCCGTCCCGTTCCCATTCTTATCCCCGGCCCCCCCCGGCCCCCCCACCTTGCCCACGAGCTGCACGATCTCGGCCAGGTCCTCCTCCTCCTGCAGGATCTCCTTGGCGCGGGTGCGCAGGGCGGGGAAGTCGGGGTGCAGCCGCTCGTAGTGGGGCTCCAGCGCCCGCAGGTACTTGCTGTAGCTGATCAGCCAGTTGACGGAGGGGAAGTGCTTGCGCTGCGCCAGCTTCTTGTCCAGCCCCCAGAACACCTGCGGGGAGTTTGGGGGGGGCCGGAATCAGGGGGGGAGCCACGCCTGGGCCAGGAGACCCCCACCGCCATCCCGCTCACCTGCACGATGCCCAGGGTGGCCGAGGTGACGGGGTCCGAGAAGTCCCCTCCCGGCGGGGACACGCTGCAGGGGACAGCGGGCTCGGTGCTGTGGAGGGGGGTCCCCGTGCCCCCACCATGTCCCCCCCCCATCACAGCACCCTCGGGACTCACGCGCCGACGATGCTGACGCTGCCCTCGCGCCCGGGGGAGCCCAGGCAGCGCGCCCGCCCCGCGCGCTCGTAGAAGGAAGCCAGGCGGGCGCCCAGGTACGCGGGGTACCCGCTGTCTGCAAGGAGCCGGCCTCAGCGGGGCGCCGCGGGCACCGCAGCCCCTCACCGGGGCCTCGGGGCTGCCCGGGACCAAGGGGACAACCGGGACCGGTGCTCACCCGCCGGCATCTCGGCCAGGCGCCCCGAGATCTCACGCAGCGCCTCGGCCCAGCGCGAGGTGGAGTCGGCCATCATGCTGACGTGGCGGCCCATGTCGCGGAAGTACTCGGACAGCGTGATGCCTGCGCCGGCGGCACGCGGCTGGCACCGGCGGCACGGCCCCGGCGTGCCGGCACCCGCCCCCGCGGGCACCCGCGGCCACCCACAGCCCCGCCGTCCCCGGCCCACCGGTGTAGATGGAGGCCTCGCGGGCGGCCACCGGCATGTTGGAGGTGTTGGCCACCAGCGTGGTGCGCTTCATGATGCTCTCCGTCCTGCCGTCCACCTCCATGGTCAGCTGGGGACGGCGACGCCGTCACCGCGCGGCTCGGGGACGAGCCCCCGGCACGGCGCCCCCGCGCCCCGCGGCCTCACCTCGGGGAAGTCCCGCAGCACCTCGGACATCTCGTTGCCCCGCTCGCCGCAGCCCACGTAGACAATGATGTCGCTGTTGGAGTACTTGGACAGGGACTGCGAGATGACCGTCTTGCCGCAGCCGAAGGCGCCCGGGATGGCCGTGGTGCCACCCTGCACGCACCTGGGGACAGGGCGGTCCCCAACGCGGCCCCGCTGTGGCCCCATGGAGGCAGGATGGGCCCCGCCACCCCCTGTCCCTGTCCCCATCCCCGGTCGCTCACCGGCACCCCTGCGCTTTTCCCTTCCTCCCCAGTAGGACTGTCCCCATCCCTGTCCCTTTCCCCAATCCCATCCCCTGTGCTCACCCAATTCCCTGACCCCGGCCCCGTCCCCATTCCTGTCCCTCAGCCCCGTTCCCCGTGCCCACCCACATCCCCATCACCTGCCCCCCGTTCCCGACCCCACCCCATATTTCTGTCCCCATCCTTTTCCCCCATCCCCACCCCGTCCCCTTATCCCCATCCCATCCCTGTCCCCTGTCCCCAGCCCCGTCCCCGTCCCTACGGGAAGAGGGCGTCCAGCACGCGCTGCCCGGTCAGCAGCGGGTGGTTCGCCGTCAGCTTCTCGGCCACGGGCCGGGTCTGCCTGACGGGCCAGACCTGCATCATGGTCAGCTTCTCCGTGCTGCCCTCGAAGTCCAGCTCCAGCACCACGTCCTGCGGGGACAACGGGGGGCAGCGGGGACGTGGGACCCCATGGCCCCCCTCCCCGCCCCGCGCCGCCAGCCCTTACGGAGACGCTGTAGTGGCCCGGGGGCGCGATGTGGGTGACGGTGCCGCGGCTGCGGGGGGGCACCATGATCTGGTGCTGGATGAGCGAGTTCTCGGCGACCGTGCCGTAGATGTCACCGCCGGTGACGTGGCTCCCGACCTGGCACGGGGCGGCCGTGAGGACGTGGGACTCCCCCGCCACGAGGGGAAGGGTCCCCTTGTCCCCGCGGGGGCTCACCCGGACGTGCTTGCTGGGGACGAAGTCCCAGGTGAGGTGGCGCGGCAGCGCGGGGACGTTGACGCCGCGCGGGATGTAGATGTTGCGGGTGAGCTGGGCGATGTCCTTCAGCGGGCGCTGGATCCCGTCGAAGATGGAGCCCAGGATGCCGGGGCCCAGCTCCACCGAGAGCGGCTGCCCCGTGCGCAGCACCGGGTCCCCCACCCGCACCCCCGCTGCGCCCGCGCTCAGGAAAAGCCACGCTGGGGGGGACGGGACAGGGGCGGGAGGGGGGACCGGGGGGGGACAGGGGACTGGGGGGGGACAGGGGATTGGGGGGGACAGGGTGGGAAAGGGCAGGGAGGGCACAGAGCAGGACGGGGGGACAGGGAGGGGACAGGAGGCAGGGGAGCGGGGCAGGACAGGGGAGGGACAAAAGGGAGGGGACAGGGACAGAGGGGAGGGGGACGGGGGAGGAAGGGAAGGGCAGACCGAGGGGGTGGGAGGACGACGGGCGACAAGGAAGGATGGAGGGGACAGAGAAGGTCAGGAGGGACAGGGAAGGACAGGGGGACGGGGGGGGGGGGAGGCAGGGCAGGAGGGCAGGAGGCTGGAGAGGACGGGGAAGGGGACGGGGAAGGGGATGGGGAAGGGACAGGACGGGGTGGGAGGACAGGAGGAAGGGGAGGGGAGGGGAGGACGGGGGACAGGGACAGGCGGTGCCGCAAGGATACAGGTCTCCTCGTAGACCTGCAGGGTGGCCATGTCCCCCTCCAGCCGGATGATCTCCCCCACCAGCTCCGCATGCCCCACGCGCACCAGCTCGTACATGGCCGCCCCCGCCATGCGGGTGGCCGTCACCACTGCGGGGACACCGCGCCGTCACCACCCCGTCCCCAGCACCAGCCCACCCCCCCCTTGCACCCCCCTTGGCCCCCCCCTCAGGACCCCGAAACACGGCCGTACCGGGCCCCGAGACGCCGTGCACGGCGCCCAGCAGGCTCTCCCGCTCGGCCTCGGCCAGCCGCGGCACCGCGCTCCCCTCCATGGTGGCACCCGCCGGCCCCGGTGGCCCCCGCTTTATATGGGGGCAGGCACCGCGCGGAGCCGGCGGGGTCCGGGGGAACCAGCTGGGCCCGGTGTCCCCGCGGGCGCGGGCTGTGTACAGTCAACAGCCGCCCCCCCCGCCTTGTCACCTTCCCCCCCCCCCCCCCCGCCGCACCCAGGGGTGCCCCGAGCCGGCACGCGCCGGCACGCGCCAGCACCCGTGGGGACGGTGGCAGGGACAGCGCGGCCGAGCCGGTGCCACCAGCGGTGCCCGTCCCCTCCTGGCAGCTCGCCCTACAGCCCCCGTGTCCCCCCCAAGGTGCCTCCCCCCCCCAGCCCCAGCGTCCCCTCTGGTGCCAGCCCTGTCTGTGTCCCCCCCCCCCCGAGGTCCCCGCGGGGCGAAGGAACATGCCTGGGGGGTTGGGGGGGAACAAAAGGGGACCCATGGGTCTGGGTGCCACTGGGTGCTGTGGGGTCACTGTGATGTCCCCTGGGCCCCCAGCCGGGGTGGCACGAGTGACGGCACCGCCCCAAGGGCACGCACACGTGTGTGCAAACGTGCCCACGCGTCCCCCCCGCACACACGCGCGTGCGGCCGCTGCCACACGGGGCTGGGGCGCGCCCGGCCCCGGCTGTGAGCGGTGCCGGGTGCGAGAAGGCGGCGGCCGAGGCCGGTCACGGGCGGGTGGCCAAGGGCAGCCCCGTCCCCGTCCCCGCCCCACGCGGCGCCGACACTCAGCCGTGACCCAAAACCCCCCAAATTTATTTACCAAAATTCACAGAGCGAGCGAGGGGAAATAATAACAGGAGGGGGGAAATAATACCGGGGGAGGGGGGGAGGGGATACAGGGGGGGGCGCTAGGAGACGAGGACGCCGGCGGAGCCGCCCTTGGCCCCCTCGGCGCCCTCCTTGGGGGGCTGCCGGGGGTCGTCCTCGCCCAGCAGGCGGATGTTGTGCTTCTCGCGGAACTCGTTCAGCTCCCGGCCCTTGCTCTGCAGCTGCTGGCTCAGCGTCTCCAGGATTTTGCTGATCTGGGGGAAGAGCCGGGGGAGGGGGGGGGGGGGGTCAGGGGCCGTGGCACGGCGTGGGGGGGTGCCGGGGTCCCGGGGAGCCCCCCCGGGGTCCCTCACCTGCTCGCGGTTGCTCTCCAGCGCGGGCAGCACCTCCTTGACGGTCCTCTCGACCAGCACGCCGCCCACCATGCGGTAGCAGCGCCGCGTGGGGTCCACCTCGCGCAGCGTCTCGATCACCAGCCTGGGCACAGCGCCGCGCTGCGGGGGGGTGCGGGGGACGGGACCCCCCTGCACCCCCTAGGGCTCCTCCCCAAACCCCCACGTCCCCGAGGTCCCCCCCTTTGTCCCCTTCACCCACCCCACGCCTCCTTCACATCCCCCGGGTCCCCCCTGTGCCCCCCCCACCCCGTGTCCCCTTCACATCCCCAGGACCCCCCCCCCGGTACCTCCGGTGTCCCCCTCCCCCGCCCCCCAGGTCCCCTTCACCCCCCCCTCCCTGCCCCCGGCGTCCCCCCACACCCCCGGGACCCCCCCCGTTCCCCCCGGTGCCCCCCCCCCGTGTTCCCTTCACATCCCTGCCTGACCCCCCGGGGCCCCCGGTGTCCCCCTCCCACCCCCGGTGCCCCCCGCTCCCCCCGGCGTCCCCCCAGTGCCCCCCCCGGCCCCCCTCACATCCCCAGGACCCCCCCCCCCTCACACTCCCGGTGCCCCCCGTTCCCCCCGTTCCCCCCGTGCCCCCCCGCCCCCCCTCGTGTCCCTCTCACACCCCCAGGACCCCCCCCCCTCACACCCCCGTTCCCCCCGGCGCCCCCCGCGCTCCCCCCGGCCCCCCCCCCGTGTCCCCCTCACACCCCCAGGACCCCCCCCCCTCACACCCCCGTTCCCCCCGTGCCCCCCCCGTGCCCCCACCCGTGCTCGTTGAGCTCCAGCTCCAGCTCGGCGGCCTTGGAGGCCAGCCCGCGCTGCTCCTGCCGCAGCCGGTTGAACCGGGCCACCACCTGCGGGGGGGGGGGTGGTCAGGGGGGGCCGGGATCCCCCCGGTGCCCCCCCCGGTGCCCCCCCGGGCCCCGGCCCGGCCCCGCCCCCCCGGACCTGCTCCGCCGTCAGCCCCTTCCCGCCGGGCGCCGCCGCCGCCGCCCCGGGCCGCCCCCTCGCGCCGTCCGCCATCGTCCCCCTCCCCCGCCGCCCCCCGGGCCCCGCCCCTTCCGCCGCCGGCCGGAAGCGGGGCTCGGGGGCGAGGCTCGGCCCGGCGCCATCTTGGCTGAGGGCAGCGGCGCTGCCCGCTGAGGCGGCGCCGGCGCCATCTTGGGTGCGGGCAGCGCGGGGGGGGACTTTGCCCGCGGCCTCCGGGTCGGTGCCGGCGGCGGGGCATGTACGGGGCGGGGGGGCCCTAGGGTGGGCTTGGGGCGGCACGGGGGTGGTCTGGGGGTACCGGGGGGTCCTAGGGGCAATCGGGAGGGTCTTGGGGGGAGTTGGGGGGGTCCTGGGGGCAGCGGGGGGGTCCTGGGGGTAATTGGGGGGGGGGTGTAGGGGGCAATTGAGAGGGTCCTGGGGGCAAATCGGGAGGGGTCCTGGGGTCAGTTGGGTCCTGGGGGCAGCTATGGGGGTCCTGGGGGCGGTTGGTGGGGTCCTGGGGGTAATTGGGGGGGTCCTGGGGGTAATTGGGGGGGGTGTAGGGGGGCAATCGGGGGCGTCCTGAGGGCAATTGGAGGGGTCCTGGGGGCAGTTGGGGGGGCCGGGGTGTGAGGAGAGTCTGCGGGCACTTGGGGGCAGTTGGGGGGGGCCCGGGGGAGCTGGGGGGAGCTGGAGGCCAACTGGGGCTGCCCCAGAGGATCTGGGGCAATTCGGGGCTGTCGGGAGCCTCTGGGGGTGCTGGGGGGGGGTCTCGTGGGGCCTGGGGGCAGTTGGGGGGGGGGGAGCTGGAGCCAGGCCCCCCCACGGGGCCGGTGCCGCCCCCTCAGCCCCGGGTGGGTGCCCTGGGGGCCACAACCCCCCGGTGGGGTCCCAGCGCCCCCCTCCCGGCCCCCCCCCCAGGCTGAGAGCGGTGCCCCGGCTCCTCCTGCCCCGCAGCCTCTGCAGACCCCCGCAGCTCCCCGGCCCCCCGCGCAGGTACCCCGGCTACAAGGGGGGGAGTGTGGGGGGGTGTGCCCGAGGGGTCCCCGGGACCCGTCGCGGTCCCTGACCCGGCCGTGCCGCAGCCGCCGGGCCATGGCGGGGCCCCCGGGGCCGAAGCCGCTGGTGGCCGTGGGCCAGGTCACCTCCACGCCCGACAAGGAGCTCAACTTCGCCGCCTGCGCCGCGCTGGTGCGGGAGGCGGCTCGGCGCGGCGCCTGCCTCGTCTTCCTCCCCGAGGGCTTCGACTACATCGGCCGCGACCCGGCGGAGACGCTCAGCCTGGCTGAGGGCCTGGACGGGGACCTGATGGGGCGCTACGCGCGGCTGGCCAGGTAGGGCCCCCCCCCCCCCCCCACCCCTGGGCGATGCCGGCGCGGCCCCGGTGGCCGTGGGGGTGACGCCGGGGCTGTCCCCGCAGGGACTGCGGCGTGTGGCTGTCCCTGGGCGGCTTCCACGAGCGCGGGCGGGACTGGGCGGCCACGCAGCGCATTTACAACTGCCACACGCTGCTGGACCCCGCAGGTGAGAGACCCCGGCCCGGCCCCGCGGAGCGGGCACCCCAGGGTGCACGTCCGTCCCCCCCACCCCGCACCCGCTTTGTGCCTCCTTGTCCCCAGGGCGCGTGGTGGCCGCCTACAGGAAGACCCACCTGTGTGACGTGGAGCTGGAGGGGCGCGTCACCATGAAGGAGAGCGGCTTCACCAACCGCGGCACCGAGATCGTGCCCCCGGTCAGCACGCCGGCCGGGAAGGTACGGGGCGGCCAGGGGCGCCGCCGGGGGCTCCCCCTCCCGCTGCTGTCCCTTAACCGCGTCCTCACCCCGGTCCCGTGCCCTCGCTCACGTCCCCTCCGCGTCCCCCCCCCCCAGCTCGGGCTCTCCATCTGCTACGACCTGCGCTTCCCCGAGATCTCGCTGGCGCTGCGGCGAGCGGGGGGCCGAGATCCTCACCTACCCCTCGGCCTTCACCGTCACCACGGGCTCCGCGCACTGGGAGGTGAGCTCTGCCCCCGGGGGTAGCTTTAAAAGCCCCTCCCGGGGCGGGGGGGGGGGGATTTCAGCCTCGGGGGCAGGCGGCAGGGCCGTGGCACCATCCCGCGTGTCCCCCCCCCCCAGGTGCTGCTGCGGGCGCGGGCCATCGAGAGCCAGTGCTACGTGGTGGCGGCGGCGCAGACGGGCAGGAACCACGAGGGCCGCGCCTCCTACGGCCACACGCTGGTGGTCGACCCCTGGGGCACGGTGGTGGCGCAGCGCGGCGAGGGGCCGGGGCTCTGCTACGCCGAGATCGACCTCGAGTACCTGCAGCGCGTCCGCCGCGAGATCCCAGTGCAGGAGCACCGGCGGCCTGACCTCTACGGCACCGTGGGGCTGCCCACGACGCCCTGAGCCCCCCCCCCGGCACCAAGGACCCCGCCGGGCCCACCCCGAAACCGGAGCCAGGCTGGATCCGCTCCGTTTCGGGCCGTTTCTCCCCCAAAAGGCAGCAGCTGGGGCAGGAACACGCACTCAGGGCTCACCCCGTGCCTCGCGGCCCCCCCCCCCAGGGGGTGCTCCCCGCTTTTTGGAGCCCCCCCCCCCAAGCCCCCGCAGCACGGGGGGCGGGGAAGGAAGGAGCCAGGCGCTGCGGTAGATGTTTATTTGAAGAAAACCGAAAGCTACACAGGGCATATGACTGTTATATCGAGGTTTAAAAAATACAGAAGTCACAGAAATTACACCAAGGTGTGCCAGGATCGGCCGTAAGCAGTGGGGGGGGGGCACGCTGGTGACGGGGAGGGGAACCACAGGCAGCCCCCCCGCGCTGCTGGGGCAGGGGGAGAGCAGCCTCCAGCCGAGCAGGGCTGGGGAGAAAAACCGCAAAATTGGGGTGGAGCTGGAAAAATCCCCCCCCGGGCCCCCCCGGCAGCAGGCAGAGGAAGCAGGCGGCGGTGCCGGTCACGCCTGGACGCGGCCAAAGGCCGGCACGCTGCCGGCCGCGCGCCAACACGTGCGGGCAGGGACCGCGCTGCCTGCTGCCAGCAACAGGCGGGGCCGGGCCCCCTCCCGCTGCCCCGTTTGGCCCAGTTTGTCCCAGTTGCCGGCAGGAGAGGGGAGGGACGAGGCGGAGGAGACGGGCAGGGGTCCCAGCGGGTGCTCCCCCTGGCCCCAGCAGGAGGGGGCACGAAGGCACATGGTCCCGGGGCAGCCTGGGCGAGGGGCGGTTCAACTCCTGAGAAACTCACGGGGGAGGCGCTGGGGCGGCGTTTTGGGGAGAAACGGGCCGGATTCTGCCCGCCCGGCACCAGCCAGCCCCGCGCAGAGCCCGCTGCCAGGCCCGCGGGGACAGTGGCGCAGGGGCAGGGCGAAGCCCCCCCCCCCCCCCCCGTTCCAAGGCCCCGCGCTCGCCGCTCGCCCGCTCCAACACTGACGCGCCCCAGGCGGGATTTTTGCCTTTTTTTTTTTTTTTTCTTTTAATGGATACAAAATAAAAGAGAAAAAGGAAACAAAGCAAGAGAGAAGGTGACAGGACAGGAAAGGGGTGAGAACACGTAAGCCTCCGGCGCTCCCCGCGGCTCCCGGCTCCGGCCCAGCTCCTCGCGCCGCGCCGGGCCCCACGGCCGCACCCAGCCAGGCGGGAGTCCAGCGGGGGAGTTAAACGATCTCTTCCTTTTCTTTTTAGAAAAACGAGAAACGGGGAAGAAAAGCTCGGATCCCACCGGCAGCCGGGCGTCAGGGGGCCGTCTGCAGCATCAAGTTCCTCAGGAGTTTCTGGCGCCCGACCTCGTAGTCCTCCTCGTCCACATTGACCAGCAGTTTGATGGCTTCGTGGCCCACGGCTTGCTTGAGCGAGTCCGTGATGAAGACGCCCTTGAGGGCCTCCAGCAACGAGCCGTTGATGTAGTCGCGCCAGAACGCGTCGAGGTAGGTGAGCTCTGAGAACTTTATGTCACAGATGATGGAGCCCAGGTCCCGGGACTTGAGGATGGTGTTGGCCTGGTTGAAGCGCTCGAACTGGCGCTCCAGGGGGTCCTGCTTGTTGGAGAAGACGTTGCCCTGAAGCGCCGTCTCGTGCTGGCAGTACTCGGCTCGGACTCGCAGGCGGATGTCTGCGGGCAGCGGGGACACTCAGCGCGCCGGCCCCGTGCTCCCGGGGCAGGGGGAGAGGCGCTGCAACCCCCCCCCTCCAGCCCCGGCGTGGGGCCGGGAGCCCACCCACCCCCCCTCTTACCACAGGTCTGCTTCTCCTTCGGGTCCGGCGTCACCGACTTCCTCCGCTTGCGCTGGCTGCTGAGCGGGGCCCTGCCGCGGCCGGGCCTCTTGGTGCAGATCTGCGGCCCCGCCGAGGAGCAGCAGACCACGGGGTGGTGGGGAGGCACTGCTCGGAGAGGGGGGCGGCTCAGGGCTGCGGCCGGGACCCCCCCCCCCGGCCACGCAGGAGCCGCTCGGCACCCGCCGGCACCCCCCCGGGCCCTGGTGAAGCTCTCGTAACGCGCCCGAAGCTTTAACGCAGTCCCCGTGGGCAGCCCGCAGGTGGGGGGCAAACACCGGGGGCGGTTTCCCCCGGGACGACACCCGTGAGGGTGAGGGGTGAGGGGGATCAGACACAGGCAGGGCGGCAGCGCTGGTCCGGATGAGTCCCTGCTGACCGGACCCCCCTGGGGGCCCCAAATCCCACCCGCGTGCGGCGCTCACCTGATTTGTGGGGGTGGCCGAGGCCGTGCTCCGCGTCGCTGTGAGCCCGGGGCGTCACGTAGCGGATGGATGTCTCCTCCAGGTACTTGTCCACCAGGTCCGGACACACTGCGGGAGAGGGGAGGTGCCTCTTGGTGGTGGGGGGGGGCGCAGCAGGCCCCCCCCGAGGCGGCGGGCACCGACACGAACCGCTGCCCGGCGCCCACGGCGTCTTCCCCCGGCGCGCAGACCAGGCTTGGGAAGGATGCAGCGCTTGGGAAGGATGCAGCGCTACGCTTACAGGCGTCTTGTTTAAAAAAATAAAGCCCAAACTCACCTAAAGATAGCGCCTTCAGCCACCGAGGGCGCCCGGCCCCCCCAGCCCCAGCGGCGCCGCTCACCGGCACCCGGCACCGGCGCTCCCCAGCGGCGCCACGCACCGGGAACGGCCACGGCTCGGCCGGTCCTCTCGGAAAAACTCCATTTTAGAGCCAAACACTCAAAAAAAAAAACCCGACAGCGCTGCGTGGGAAAGGCCACTTGCGCGTTACCATAGCTACTCGCAGCACCCGGCTCGGCGCAGCCCGCTCCCAACGCCGCTGCACGCGCGGCCCCGGGGACGAGCCCGTGGCAGGGCGGGCAGCGCCGCGGTCGCCGGCAGCACGGCCACGGGGGGCGGCCCTGGACTCGCTTCAGGCCCCCGCACGGGTCCCCAAAGTCCCGAGGGCTCCGGGCCGAGCCCCCTGCGCGGGACCCGACGTCCCGACGGGCCTCGAGACGAGCTCACCGTCACCCAGCCGCGGCAGCCGGTGTCAGCTCTCGGTACCCGCGCCGCCCTAGGGCGAGCTGCGAAACCCGCGCTGGCGGGACGCGCGCGCGCGCAGCCAGGGCCTCGAGGAGCTTTTTCGAGGCGTTTCCATCGCAGTGGGGCCGGCCCGGGGCTGCCCATCCCCGCCGCGACAGAGCCGCGGGGACACGCGCCTGGTTTTTGGGTGGTCCTCGGGAGCCGGCCCCGGTCCCCACGAGGGTGTTTGGTGACTCCGGGATCCCTCCCGTCCCACAGGGCTCCCAGCGCCGCTCCCCGCCTTCCCCCCCCGCCAACCCCGGGCTGATTTTGCTCCTTTTTGGGGCTGTGCAGGAGGACGAGGCGCAGAGACGTGCCCCGGGAGGGGCTGCGGGGGGGCGGCAGAGCCCCATCCGCGAGGAGGCTTCCTTTAACCCACCCGTCCTCTTCCTAACGCAAAGCGCCGCGCGCCCCAAGCCCCGCGCGAGCTGCCTCTCTCCCCGGCGCTCCCTGAAACGCCGTTTTTGCGTTTAATTAATCCATTCCCACCCAAACGGGGCCGGACAAGCGGCAGGAGCAGCGCGCCGTGGCAGCGCGCCCAACGCTGACCTCCGGCCCCCTGCTGCATGCGACCGGGAGCAGCGAAGCCCCCCCCGTGCTCCGGGTTTTTGGTTTTTTTTTTGCTCAAAACAAGCGGAAAGCTCCCCGAGAGGCACACACCGAGCGCTGCGGCACGAGCGTTCGTGCCCCGAGCCCTGCGCGAACTCGGGGAGGCCGCGCCTGACCCCTGCCGTGTCCCGGCACGGCGCCGGCTCCGCGCCACCCCCGCACGGCTCCGTTCGGGTGGAAGCCTCCCCAGACCCACGCAGCCGGAGCACGGATCATTTTTGAGGCTCCTTGGCTGGGGTTTAACCCCCCCTCACCGGGGCTGTTCAGCACCGGCACGACGGGCCCTGAACGCACCCGCAAGCCCCCGCTGCCTCTCACCCCATAACCGGGAGTTCGGTGCCCGCCCCTACTCGCCCTCCCCGCTTCCCCGAGCGCCGCCATCGCGCTTGCCCACAGCGTGAGCAGAAACCAGGGAGACTCAGCAGCCCAGGACTGCCAAGAAAGCCCAATTATCCTCGTCTAAAAAGAAAAACGCAAATTGTGGAGGCAGAATCCCGCTGAAGCGGCTGCCTCACACGCCCCCTGCGACCAGCGGGCACTCCTCGGCTCCTCCGGCTCCGGCCAACCTGGGCGAGGTTCCTCGAAGCGAGGTTTTGGCCCAAAAAAAGGCCCAGGGCCGAGCCGGCGGGGAAAAGAAGTCGGCTCACCCGCCTGGAAGCTTAACGATGACCCGAAACGCACCAAATTCACCCGGATTTGATCAGGCGAGGAGTCACGGCTCAGGTCCATGAGCCAGGCTCAGAACAAGCGGCACCGAGCGGGGTGGGGGCGAAAACGGGGAGCAGGGAGCGCCGCGGGGACGCCGCTCCGGGGGGAGGCGCGTTTGGGGCCGCGGCCCCCGGTGAGGGGGGGTCGGGGGGCACTCACCGGCCCGTCGCCGCTTGAGGGTGACGTAGGGCAGCAGGTCATGGCGCGTGATGATGCGCAGCAGCTGCAGCACCTGCCGGAAGTTGGTCTCGTCGCAGCGGCCCTGCCGCTCCAGCGCCAGCAAGAAGTCCCGGCCGCTGCGGATCATCCCCCTCTCGTAGTCGTCGATGACGTCCACGAAGAGGAAGGAGAGCACGCGCACGTCGCGGTGGGTCAGGTGGGTGCCCACGATGTCGAACATGCGGTGCAGGCTGTACAGCCCGTGCTCCCGGTCGCCCCGCTCCTCCGGCCAGGCCTGCGCGCGGCTGCGCTTGAAGGCCGCCATCCTCGCCCGCCGCCGGCACGCCGCGCCCAGCGCTCGGCCCTGGAAGACAAAGAGGGGGGGGCCACGGGCTCGAATCCAGCCCCCGCCGGCACAGAAATCCCACCCTTGGCACAGAAATCCCACCCTCGGCTTCTCTACCCCGCGCCCACCGAGTGCCCCCACCCGGGCCAGCATCGCCGTGCCGCCGGCCAACCGGGGGGCAACCGACCTGCGCGCCCCCCAGCTCGGCCCCCGCTCCCCGACGTGCCCCCTCCCTGGCTCGGCAGCAACGCCGAGCGTTAGAAGCCAAACCCGGGCAGCGGCGGCCGCCCCGAGCCCTGCGGGCACCGGCCGGTCCCCGGCACGCTACGGCACGAGCCCGACGCCCGCGGTGATAACGCCGGTGACTCGCAGGGACCCCCAGGATGCGGCCCCGCGCCCCGAGGTGCTCCCCGACGGGCGCCGGCCTCAGGGAGCCGCCGGGCACGGCCGCCAGTACCGCGCCGGGGCATCGAGCGAGGAGCGACGGCCGCCGGCAGGCCTCGGGCTGCTCCGCCGAGGCGGGCTCTCCCGGGGGACCCTCGAGCAGCGAGACGCTTCCGGCCCCTCCTCGATCCGCCTTTGTGCCAAAAGCGGGGTTTTCACACCAAAAGGCAGCACCCCAACGTCTCGGGGCTTCCGAGGCCGCAGCGGCACAGCTCCCGGCGGGCCGAGACGAAGCGCGGGGCCAGGCGGCGCCGAGGGGAAGGACACGAGGGGGCCGGGAGGGGAGCCCCGCGCCCCAGCGCTGCACTTTGTGCGTGCCTGGCACCCGTCTCCAGCTCGGACACAGCGCCCGGCCCTCCAGCCTGCCCAGCACCCGGGACCAGCGCAGGCACGGGCGCTTCGAGCGACCCGCGGGGGGGTTAAACTCAGGAAAAGGGTGAAAAAAAAGTGGGATTCGCCGCAATTCTCGCCGTCCTCCCTGGGCAAATCCACCCTGTTCGGTGCCGGGGCTGCGGCCACGGCCACGGCCCCCCGCTCCGAGCGGCCCCACCCGCACGCCAGAACCCCGCCGAGGGGCGGCTTCATGCGGCTCCAGCTCCCAAAACAGCAACGGCGCAAACACGGGAGCCCCCCCGCCCGCCCCGGTGCCGCCGGGACTCACGGCCGGGCTCATCCCGAGGCCCCGGGAGGCCCCTCGGTGCTCCGCGGGAGCTGCCCGGGCCCTGCTGGGGGCGCGGCGGGGCGCCGGTGGGGTTTGGAGGGGTCCGAGGGGTTTGGTTCCTGCTGCGAAATCCAAACGGCTGCAACGGGGCGCGTGCGGTGACACCGCTGCGGCGGGGACAGGGAGGGCGCCGCGTTGTGCAACGTCCCCGACGGAGCCGCGGCGGGGCCGGGGGACAGCGGGCAGCGCCACCGCGGCCCCTCGCCCTCACCCTCGCCCCGCCGGGGGTTGTTCTGGTGGTAGCCGTGGCTTTTTTTTTTTCTTTTTTTTTGTTGAAATACAGACTTCGCCCGCGCTAGTTGGCGTCTCGGTATTGCGCTGCTGGCCCCGGGTGTCGCAAGGCAGCCTATAAATACCCCCCGCACGCTCACGCGCCACTGGCGGCGGACGGGGGAGAGGCGACGAGCGCGGGCGGCTCGGGGCAGCCGCCAGCTCTCCGCAAAAAGCCGAGCACGCCCTTGCCTCGCCCCGGGGCCCGGCAGCAGCACGGGGCCCCTGCAGCCCCGACCTCCGTCCCCGGGGAGCCGCGCTCCGCTCGCCTGCCCCGGTCCGAAGGCAGGGAAGCCACCCAGAGCCCGGCACCGGCATCACCGGCCCGGGCGCTCGGGTCCCACCTCGCCGCCCAGCCCCCGAGCGCTCGTGCCCTGGATCTGCTTTTGGGGCGGGTTTTTGGATCCCCCGCGCCGAGAGGGGCTCGGGGTCGGGCCCCGAGCTGTTTGAAACGCGGGGCAGGGATCAGGCAGACCGTCTGTTCGCGGTACCTCGCGCCGCCCGGGCTGAACCAGAAGGGACTGAGCGGGACAAGGCTCATTTTGGGGAGGGGGGGAGCCGCCGGGTCCCGGGGGGCAGCTCCCAGAGCTGCGCCACCCACACCCGCAGCAAGCTGTGGGATTTGCCTTCGAGCGGGGGATTCCTGCGGCCACGACTCGGCCGAGGTCCCCGCTGCGCCCGCGGCTGGCTGCCCTCCCGGTCCCATCCCCGCGGAGCGCAAGGAAAAACCCCAAATCCTCAGGAAACGTAAAAATGTCCCCGAGGAGCGGCCGCAGGCCACGGAGGCGCCGCGAGCGCGGGGTCTGGCGGCCCCGGGGCTGCTGCCCCCCGCCCTGCGCTGGCTCGGCCCCGGCAGGCAGCACCGGCAGGCAGCGCGGGCAGCACGGGTGGGAGGAGACGCACCAAGCGCTCGGGGATCATTAAAATAATTTGGGGGTGAACAGGAAAAACGAGCTGCTGGGGCCGCCGAGGCGCTCGGCAGTCAGTCGGCTCGAGCCCTGCCCGTCTCCGCGGGGCGCCTCGCTTCACCGCGAGGTTTGGGCCCCGACGCCAGGGGAAGAGCCCCCGCCTCGCGCCCCCGCCACGCGCCCCGGGCCCGGCTGCGAGCTGGAGCTCTGCTCCCAGGGGTTCACCCCCCAGGGGTTCGCCCCGGCGCACCGTGCCACGAGAGCAGGCGCCACGGGGCCACCGAGCGCCTCCGCTGCCGCCTCGCTCAGCGGTACCTCGGCGGGCGAAGCGCTCACAGGCGACTCCCGGGACGGGACGGGCTGGGTGCTCCCGCTGCGCCTCCCGGCCCCGAGGGGCTCCCCGTCACCGGGCACACCGGGGGGGGAACAGCCCAGCCAGGAGCACCCCACCCGCCCGGCAGCTCCCGGGGCAGGGGCCGTGCCCCACCAGCCCTTACCGATCCCGGTCGGGAGCACCGCGAGGGGCCCGGGGCCAGCAAACGCCCCCAGGTCCCAGGAGGGTGAAGGACGGGCATGGCCCCAGCAGGGCCAAGGCAGGTAGCTAGGAGGGCGTGGGTATCCTCGCCCCGCCGGGCAGGGGGCAAACCAAGCGCAGAAGAACCACGAGGAACCCGCGGCTGCCCCCCTCGGAGGGCTTTTGGCCTTTACCCCGTGGCACTCTGCCCCTGGGGCAGCGCGCCTGAGCTCAGGAGGGATCCTGAGAGCCCCCACGGGGGCCGAGCGGACGCGTCCCAGCCCCGGGAAAACGTCCCCAGGGTCGCCAGCAGAAGACGGGCCGAGCTGCCGCCGCCGCCGGGACCGCCTCAGGGGCACCCCGAGCCCTTGCGAGGGCGGTTCCCGCGGCGGCGGCGCCGCGTGCCGTCACGCACGAGGCACGCGGACGGGGCAGCGGCGCGGAGGAGGGGCCGTCGGGCCACGCCGCCTGCACTCGGGGCTCACGTCAGCGGGCAAAGCGCTCGCGGCCCCGCGAGAGGCGGCCAGGTGTAAAAACGGTGCCACCGACTGCTGGGGGGGGGAGGCGAGCGCGGTCGGGAGCGCTGAGCTGGGGGGGGGGCTGCTGCTGCTCCCCCTCAGCGCCTCGCTCACGCCCCCCCTGCTTCTAACCCCTGCCCCCCGGCGGCGACGGCAGGAATCCCGTGGGAGCCTCGGCTCCCACCGCGGCGCCCGTCATCGGGACAGGGGGGGCCGTCGGGACACGGGGCCGCAGCCCCCCCAGAAGGACGGTGCTGAGGCGGAGCAGCACCGCCGCCCCGCAGGACCGCGGCCGGGACCGTGCCTGGAACGGGAGGGAGGGAAACCCCGGGGCAGCACCGAGGGCGGCGCGCACAGGGGCAAAGTCTGGGGCAAGCGGCGGGGCGCCAAGGCTGCGTGCGCACCGCGCCCGACGCGTCCTGTGCCAGGGCCCAGCACCGGCTGCAGGCAGAACCGAAACCAGAACCGCGTGGAAAGAACCAGAAAATTCACCTTTTTTTTTTTTCTCCTTCCCTTTCCCCCCCTCCCCTTCAGGGAAGGCAGCCCCACGGCGCGCTGGAGCCGCTCGGCCGCCGGCAGGCAGCGCCCTGACAGCGCTCGGGCCACGGAAACCGAGGCACGGGCAGGGGACGCGCCACCGGCAGCATCACCGGCAGCGGCACCTCGAGGCGCCCGGCCCCTTTTTGCCACCAGCAGCCCCCGCGGGCAGCAGCCTGCCCCCCTCCCAGCGCGGGGCCACCCGCGAGCGCTGCGCCTCGGCCACAGCTCCCGAGCTTTGGGGCCGGCCACGACGCGGCTCCCGCGGCACGAACCCGACCCCCGGCCCCCCCCCTCTGCCCCGGCGCGGAAGGCGGGCGCCGTCCCCTCCACGAGCGAGGAAGGGGCACAGGTCAGGGAACAACCCGACGGAGGGGCACCAACCTGCACGAGGAGCTCTGCGGGTCTCGCTTGTATCCGCTCTGGCGCGGCGATTTGAGCACAGCAGCCACGCGAGCACTGTTACGAAGTCTTCTATCCCCTTTTCTCCTTGGCTTTTTACGTAAACCCCCCGACACCACCGCCTGGGCTCCCGCAGAGAGTTTCGCGGACGGCTCTTGTGCCAGGGGAGCCAAACTTCCAGCGTCGGGTCTCGGAGTTCGCTACTCGAGCTGGTAGACTTGCCAGAAGCCACCCAAGAGTCCTTTTGTTGGCGTTCCCTTCCAACAGCTCTGACGCCCAAACCTTCTTTTCCCTACTTCACCCTGAAATAACTTATGGGCACGGGGGAGGAGGAAAGTCCAGGCCCAGCCTCGCGCTCCCCGGGCCGCTCCGGTCACAGGCCCCGTTCGGTGCAGAGCGAGCCCCGCTCCCTCCTCACGCCGCCCGCACGGGCCGAGGGGCGGCCTGCTCCCAGCACCTTAAACCTCTCTTTGCCTGCTAACGACTCCTCCAGAAACTGAGCCAGGTTACGTTACCGAAAAAAAAAAACAACACCACAACACAAGCCAAGAGAAGGGATCGTGGAGCGGGCTGCTGCTGCAGAACTCAGCCCATCCCTTCTCCGGCACTCACGGTCACGGCTCCGCGCCTGGCCTCGCTGCCCCGGCTCCTTAGGCCTGGCTTATCCCCAGCAGGGCCCCCCCGGTGCAGGGGGGGTGCTCAGCGCCCGGCCGCGCCGCCCGACGTTTGTTGCGGCCGCCAGCACCGCCAGGAGCCCTGCGCCCGCCCCGAGGCCTCGGCCCTGCCCGCAGCTCGGCGCAAAGCCCCCGGACCTCGGCTCTCCCTGCCCGAGGGGCTCCCCGCAGCCCCGCTCCTCCCCGGGCCCTGCCCCCGCCGCGGCCTCGCCCGGGAACCGGCGGCGGCTCCCCGCGGGCCGCCCCCGAGGCCGGGGGGGGGGCGCCGAGGCCGGGGAGCTCCGAGGGGGCGGCGCGGCCCCGCGGGCAGAGCGCAGCGGCCCCCCCCCGGGCCCCCCCCGCGGCCGCCACGCCCGGGGCCTCGCGGGCCGGGCCGGGCCGGGGCCTGTCAGGCGCCGCCGCCGCCGCCGGGCCGGGCCCTCACCGCAGGCACCGCCGCGGCCCGCCCTAGGCCGCCGCCGCCGCCATGCCCGCCGGCTCGGCCCCGCTCCGCTCCCCCGGGCCGCCGCTGAGCGCTGCCCGGGCCCAGGCGCCGCCGCCTCCCGTCAGGGCCGGGGCAGGCTCGGCGCCGCCATGTTGGCTCCGTCCGCTCCGCTCCCCGCTCGCGGGCGGCTCTCGCGGCGCGACGCAACGTCCGGCCCCGCCCCCCCCGCCCCGAGGCCCCGCCCACATCCGGGCCACGCGCACCTCGCCGCCTTCACGCCCCTCGGGAAGGCCGCGGGGAGCGGCGCCCTCTTGGATAAGGGCGGGAGGGCGGCGCCTTCCGGGGCGGGGCTCGCCGCCTTCAGCGCCCTTCCGGAGCGGTGCGGCGCCGCCGCCATGTTGGGTGCGGGCCGGCCGCCCGGCTGGGGGCGCGCCGCCGCCATCTTGGGAGCGGGCGGGCGGGGGCGGCCGGGCGCGGCTTCGCGCCCATTGCGGGCCACGAGGGGGCGCCGCCATCTTGGGTGCGGGCAGGGCGCCGGGAGGGCGGCGGGGGGCTGGGGGGGGGGGGGCGAGGTTTTGGGGGGGACCTTGGGGTGACGGGGGGGGGGGCGGGGGTTACGTGAGGGGGGGGGAAAGAGACCCCTGGATGGGGGGGGGGGGCTGAGGAAAGGCGGCCCTGGGGGTAAAGGGGGGGGGGGCTGAGGGTTGAGAGGGCTCCGGGGGTGGGGCTGAGGGCGGGGGGGGGCATTTTGGGGGGGCATTGCGGGGAGGGGGGGGCCTGGAGGAGCCCCCCCCATTGAGAGGGGCTCGAGGCCAGGCCTCGCCCTTGCCCCGCCCCAGGGGAGGCTGCCAGCACCCATGGGTGCGGGGGGGGCCCCGCCTGCCCTGCCCTTTGCACCCCCCGTGCCCCCCCTTTTTGCCTGGGGTCCGCAAGGCCGGGGGGGGGAGGTCCCCGTGCCCCCCCCAACCCCCCCCGTGCCCCCCCCCGTGTCCCCCCAGCCCCGCTCCCCGCCCCAGCGCCAGGAGCACCCCGGGGCGCTGCGGGGGCGGCCGCTGGCCCCGTGCCCCGCCACGCGCCCCGTGCTGCCCCGGGGGCGCTAATTAGCGCTAATTGCACCCGCTAATCCCCCCCCCCCCCGTGATGGGGTGCTATCAGCCAGGGTGGCCCGAGGGTCCCCAGGGGGTGGCCGTGTCCCGGGGGGGGGTCCGTCCCCGGGGGGCTGGGGGGGGGGGGGCAGGACGGACGGATGGACGGACGGACGGGGGACAGACAGACGGACAGACAGACCGGGGGGGGGTCGGGGGCACTTTTTTTTTGGGGGGGGGGGGGGGGGCACCAAGGCCAGCGGCAGGGTGGTGCCAGGCAGGGCCGGGCCCGGGCCGGGCGGGGAGCGGGTGACTCAGCGGGGCCGCCCCGGGCCCCCCCCCGAGGCCCTGCCCCCCCCTCCCCGACCCCCCCCCCCCCCCGGGCCGTCCCGCCCCCGCCGTGCCTATCCCGGGCGGCGCCGCGCCCCGCCACTGCCCCGCTCCGCGCCGCCCGGTGAGTACCGGCCCGGTCCCGGACCCCCCGACCCGAGGGACACCCCCAAAATCTTCCCCCCCCCCCGGGTCCTGCACCCCGCTCTACGGGGGGGCCGATCCTGCACCCCTCCTTTTGGGGGGGAGCCCCCGGGTGGGGTGGTGTTGCCCCCAATCCTGACCCCCCCCTTTCTTAGAGGACCCCCCCCTTTCTTAGAGGGAGCCCCCCAATCCTGACCCCCTCATTCCTAGAGGGACCCCCCCTTTCTCAGAGGGACCCCCCCCATTCCGCCCTTCCCATCGGGAGGACCCGATCCTGCCCCCCCCCATTCGAGGGGGGCCCAATCCTGCACCCCCTTTTAGAAGGGGCTTCCCTCTCCCCACCCTCTACCGCGGGCACTCCCCCCCCCAGTATCCCATAAAGTTGGGGGGGGCACTGGGGGGTGTCCCCCCCCTCCCCCGGAGGCCGCAGCCCCCCCGCAGCGCTTATGCCCCTGGGGGGGTTCAGCCTGGGCTGGGGCGTGCCTGGCGGGGGTCCTGCGGTGCAGAGGGTGCCCCCCCCCCCCATTTTTCCCCAAGGGCTGGGCTGGTTCCTGTTCCGGTGGCGGGCAGCTCCTGGGCCACACCGCAGCCCGCGGGGGGGTCCCCAAAACGAAGCCTGGACCCCCCCGCAGCACCAGGGGGTCCCCTGCAGCTGAGCTGGGAGTGGGGGGGGGGGGGTCACGGCGGTGGTTGGGGCACCCCAGCACCCGCTTGCTTCCCCCCAGATCTCTGATCTCTGCCTCCCTTCCCAAAACCAGGGGGGGGCTGCATGGGGTGTGTCCCCCCCCCCCCATGAGTTGTGGGGAATCCAAGGGGGGGGTGCCGAGCCCCACCCAGGGAGGAGGCACCAAAACGCCCCCGTGACTCAGCCAGCCCATGACGCCGGGGTTCCCTAGGGTGCACCACGGCCCGGGGGGGGGGGAAGTGGACGAGGGGGGGGGGGGACACCCTCAGCACGCCCCCCCCCCCTCTCCCCCCACCCCCGGCCCCACCCCGCGGCCGCTGCCCGGAGCTGAGTCACCCGGGCGGAAAGCTGCGGGTGTGCGCTGAGCGCCGCTGTGCCCCCCCCAGAGCCCCCCCGGAGTCACCCAGAGCCCCCCCGGAGCCGCCCCGCAGCCCCCCCGCAGCCATGCCGTCCCAGATGGAGCACGCCATGGAGACGCTGATGTTCACCTTCCACAAGT
This sequence comes from Anser brachyrhynchus, assembly GCF_964034855.1. Lineage (NCBI taxonomy): Eukaryota > Metazoa > Chordata > Aves > Anseriformes > Anatidae > Anser > Anser brachyrhynchus. The sequence goes on along the minus strand of NC_137721.1, from coordinate 1,269,849 downwards.
ACGCGGGGGACAAGAACCACCTGAGCAAGGAGGACCTGCGGGTGCTGATGGAGAAGGAGTTCCCCGGCTTCTTGGAGGTGAGCGGGGGAATAATTGGGGTGGGGGTGGGGGGTAGGAATAAATCTGGGGGGGCCCAGCCCTGGAAGCGGGGTGACGGGGCCGTGACCCGGCTCTGCCGTCCGCAGAACCAACGCGACCCGATGGCGCTGGACAAGATCATGAAGGACCTGGACCAGTGCCGCGACGGCAAGGTGGGCTTCCAGAGCTTCTTCTCGCTGGTGGCCGGGCTCACCATCGCCTGCAACGACTACTTCGTGGTGCACATGAAGCAGAAGGGCAGGAAGTGAGCCCCCCCGGCGCGGCCCCGGCCCCGCGCTCCCGCCGGACCCCAATAAAGCTGTTTTGTACTACACCGGGGCTGCCTCCTTCCTTTGTGTCCCCGTCTCCCCGGGGTCCCCGTCTCCTTCGTGCCCCCATCCCATCACCCCTTCCCCTTCGTGGCCCCGTCTCACGTACAGGGCCGTATGAAGGTCTGTATGGGGCGGTATGGGGGTGTAGCGGGGTCTGTAGGGCCCACAGAAAACCAGAGGGGTGGGGTGGAGGCTACAGGGGCTGTACAGGGCTCTATAGAGGATCTACAGAGGTTGCACAGGGGTATAGTGGGGGGTCTACAGGGCCCATACAGGGCTGTATAGGTCTATAGGTGATCTGTAAGTGCTGTGGAGCTTTGTACGGAGCTGTACGAGTCACCTATAGGGGCCGTACGGGGCCGTTAGGAGCTGTGCAGAGACATGCAAGGCTGTACAGGCGTCTGTGAGGCTGTATAGGGTGGCTGTGGTGCTACCGAGAGCAGCACAAGGCCATATAGGGGCTGTGTGGGGCCATATAGGGGCTGTGTGGGGCCATATAGGGGCTGTATGGGGTCATATAGGGGCTGTATGGGGTCATATAGGGGCTGTGTGGGGTCATATAGGCGCTGTGTGGGGCCATATAGGGGCTGTGTGGGGCCATATAGGGGCTGTATAGGATCATATAGGCGCTGTATGGGGTCATATAGGCGCTGTATGGGGTCATATAGGGGCTGTATAGGACCATATAGGTGCTGTATGGGGTCATATAGGCGCTGTATGGGGTCATATAGGGGCTGTATAGGACCATATAGGTGCTGTATGGGGTCATATAGGCGCTGTGTGGGGCCATATAGGGGCTGTGTGGGGCCATATAGGGGCTGTGTGGGGCCATATAGGGGCTGTATAGGATCATATAGGCGCTGTATGGGGTCATATAGGCGCTGTATGGGGTCATATAGGCGCTGTATAGGATCATATAGGGGCTATATGGGGTCATATAGTGGCTGTACGGGGCTGTATGGGGTCCATAGGGCCTCTCCGGGGCTGCACAGGGAGCCCGGGGGCTCTGGGGGGCTCTGTAGGGCTCTGTAGGGGACCCCAGGGGCTGTGTGGGGCAGGCGGAGCCGCGCGGGGCCCCTTGGGGGCAGCACAGAGCCGTGCAGGGCCGTGTGGGCCCCCCCGGGGAGGCGTGGGGCCGCACCGGCCGCCGGGGGGGGCCCGTGGGACTGTGTGGGGGCGGGCGGGCCCCCGGGACCCCCTCGGGACCCCCCCGGGACCCCCGCAGGGACCCCCCAGGACCCCCCCCCCCCCCCCCGGGCCCCGCAGGCGCCCCCAGGGCGGGGCAGGGGCGCGCGGGCACAAACGGAAGCGGCGGAGGCCACGCCCCCTCCGGGAGGCCCCGCCCCCTCCGGGAGGCCCCGCCCCCTCGCGGTGACGTAGCGCGGTGGGCGTGGCCCCGCGGCCCAGCCGTCGCCGCGTCCGGAGGTGGCGCAGCGGCGCGGGCGCAGCGGGTGGGGGCGGGGCGGGGCGGGGGGGCGCCGAAGGTCGCGGGGTCAGGGGGCGGCGGGCGCCGCGCTGACCTTTGACCCCCGACCCGCCGGGGGCTCCGCGGAGCGGGGCTGACGTCACCGCCGCGCCCGAGTGACGTCAGCAGCGGGTCTCCCCGACCGGCCGTGACGTCACCGCCGGCGCCATGTGGCGGAGCCGCGGCGTCGTGGCGCGGGCACTGGGGGCACGGGGACGGCCCCGGGGCACGGGCACAGTGAGTGGGACGCGGGGACACGGGGACACGGGGTGGGGACACGGGGACGGAGGGACACGGGGACAGGGGGATGGGGACAGGGGGTGGGGACAGGGGGATGGGGACAGGGGGATATGGGGACATGGGGATGGGGGACGTGGGGACAGGGGGACACGGGGATGGGGACACGGGGTGGGGACACGGGGACACGGGGACGGAGGGACATGGGGATGGGTACAGGGGGATATGGGGACATGGGGATGGGGGACATGGGGATGGGGACAGGGGGACACGGGGATGGGGACACGGGGTGGGGACAGGGGGATATGGGGACAGGGGGACACGGGGACATGGGGCAGTGACACGGGGACACAGGCTGGGGCCATGGTGTTGGGACATGGGATGGGGAGCACAGGTCCATGGGGTGGGGACATGGGATGAGGACATGGGGACGTGTGGGGACGTGGGGACATGGGGTGGGGACATGGGGTGGGGACATTGGGCGAGGACGTGGGGACATGTAGGGACATGTAGGGACGTGGGGTGGTGACACGGATACGTGACACGGGGACGTGGGATGGGGAACACAGGCCCATGGGGTGGGGACATGGGGACATTGGGCGGGGACATGTGGGGACATGTAGGGACGTGGGGTGGTGACACGGATACGTGACACGGGGACGTGGGATGGGGAACGCAGGTCCATGGGGTGGGGACATGGGGACATTGGGCGGGGACATGTGGGGACATGGGGTGGGGACGATGGGGTGGGGACACAGGGACATGGCACAGGGACGTGGGGGCGTGGGGCGGGGACAAGGGGCAGCAACCGGGGCACACGGGGTGGGGACAGGGGGACGGAGGGGACGCCCCGCTGGGGACTCACCCCGAAGTCCCCGTGCTCCTCGGAGCCGGAGCGTCCCCAGGGCCGGACCCGCTGTCAGCACCGCTCCCCCCATGTGTGTCCCCGCGCCCCCCTGTCCCCGTGTCCCCGTGTCCCCGTGTCCACCTGTCCCCATGTCCCCCTGTCCCCATGTCCCCCTGTCCCCATGTCCCCCTGTCCCCGTGTCCCCATGTCCCCGTGTCCCCGTGTCCCCGCGCCCCCTGTCCCCGTGTCCCCGTGTCCCCGTGTCCCCATGTCCCCATGTCCCCGTGTCCCCGTGTCCCCATGTCCCCGTGTCCCCATGTCCCCGTGTCCCCGTGTCCCCGTGTCCCCCTGTCCCCGTGTCCCCATGTCCCCGTGTCCCCGTGTCCCCGCAGGCGCGGTGCTCGGGGCCGGCGGCCCTGCAGGACCTGGCGGTGCCCAACGGCAGCTGGAGCGCGGCGATGCGCGAGCACTACGAGCGCCTCCTGCGCCGCACCGCCGACGGCTCCTGGCGCCGCGTCCCCTCCTACCGCAACGGCCTCGATCACTTCCCAGGTGACAACCGTGAGGTGACGGGGCGGGGGGGGGGGGGTGTCCTCCAGTCCCCGTCGTCACCGTCCCCGTGTCCCCGTGTCCCCAGCGGCGGCCAAGCGGGGGACGGGGACGCGGCTCTTCCTGCGCAGCACGGACACCGAGGGCGCCGGCTTCGAGTACGTCACCTTCGTGCACGGCGCCGGCAACCGCGCGCTCTGCCTCTGCCAGCCGGGGCCGTACCTCGAGGGCCACTCCGGGTAGGTGCCGCCGGTGCCACCGCCGCGTGCCCCGGCCCGTGCCGGCCCGTCCCGTCCCCCCCCCGACCGCTCTCCCCCGTCCCCGCAGCTTCATGCACGGCGGCGCCATCGCCACCATCATCGACACCACGCTGGGGACCTGCGCCCTGGAGGCCGCCGGGAGCGTGATGACGGCCAAGCTCAGCATCGACTTCCTGGCGTGAGTGGCACCCCGGGGACACCGTGTCGGGGTGGTGGTGTGTGTGTGGGGGGGGTGTCCCGGTGCCCCCCCACCCCCCCCCCGGCCGGGCCGTGACCCCGCGCGCTGTCCCCGCAGCCCCGTGCCGCTGGGCTCCGTGGTGCTGGTGGACGGCGGCGTGGACAGGCGCGACGGCCGCAAGATCTTCCTGTCCTGCCAGGTGCGTGGCGCCGCGGGGGACACGCTGCACGCCGAGGCCACCGGTGAGGACGGGGGGGCACCGGGGGGACGGGGACACCCACACCCCCGTCCCCGTCCCCTCCCCACAGAGCGCCCCCACCCCCCCTGGGTCCCCGTCTCAGGGTGATGCCGGGTGGCAGGCAGGAGAGGGCGCCAGCGCCCCGCTGCCACCCGCTGCCACCCGCTGCCACCCGCTGCCACCCGCTGCCACCCGCTGCCACCACCACGCACCGTAGGGCTGGGGGGCAGGGGTCCCGGTGCCCCCCCCCGCCCTGCCAACCCCCCCCCTCTCTCCCGCAGCGCTCTTCATCCAGCTGGATGCCGCCAAGTCCCCCCCGGCCGCCTGCCTCACCCCGTGACGCCGTGGCCCCGCTGGCGGGGGGGTGGCCCCCGGGTGGCCCCGTGTCCCCTGTGTCCCCCCCACACCCCCCCCCGCCGGTGGCAGCCCCCAGATCAGAGCGCTGGCAGCCAACGACATCCTCGTCTCGTGGTGCTTTTGTGGGACTGGGAGGCGCCTCCCAGGGGGTGGCACTGCGGGACCTGTCCCCAGCCCCGTCCCCAGCCCCGTCCCCAGCCCTGTCCCCAGCCCCATATTGTGTCCCCGATGCCCTTCCCCTGTCCCCGTCCCCAGCCCCGTCCCCAGCCCCGTCCCCAGCCCCGTCCCCAGCCCCATATTGTGTCCCCGATGCCCTTCCCCTGTCCCTGTCCCCAGCCCTGTCCCCAGCCCCGTCCCCAGCCCCGTCCCCAGCCCCGTCCCCAGCCCCATATTGTGTCCCCGATGCCCTTCCCCTGTCCCTGTCCCCAGCCCTGTCCCCAGCCCCGTCCCCAGCCCCGTCCCCAGCCCCGTCCCCAGCCCCATATTGTGTCCCCGATGCCCTTCCCCTGTCCCTGTCCCCAGCCCTGTCCCCAGCCCCGTCCCCAGCCCCGTCCCCAGCCCCGTCCCCAGCCCCATATTGTGTCCCCGATGCCCTTCCCCTGTCCCTGTCCCCAGCCCCCGTCCCCAGCCCCCGTGCCCAGCCCCGTCCCCAGCCCCGTCCCCAGCCCCATATTGTGTCCCCGATGCCCTTCCCCTGTCCCTGTCCCCAGCCCCGTCCCCAGCCCCGTCCCCAGCCCCATATTGTGTCCCCGATGCCCTTCCCCTGTCCCTGTCCCTGTCCCCAGCCCCGTCCCCAGCCCCGTCCCCAGCCCCATATTGTGTCCCCGATGCCCTTCCCCTGTCCCTGTCCCTGTCCCCAGCCCTGTCCCCAGCCCCGTCCCCAGCCCTGTCCCCAGCCCCATATTGTGTCCCCGATGCCCTTCCCCTGTCCCCGTCCCCAGCCCCGTCCCCAGCCTCGTCCCCAGCCCCATATTGTGTCCCCGATGCCCTTCCCCTGTCCCTGTCCCCAGCCCTGTCCCCAGCCCCGTCCCCAGCCCTGTCCCCAGCCCCATATTGTGTCCCCGATGCCCTTCCCCTGTCCCCGTCCCCAGCCCCGTCCCCAGCCTCGTCCCCAGCCCCATATTGTGTCCCCGATGCCCTTCCCCTGTCCCCGTCCCCAGCCCCGTCCCCAGCCCCGTCCCCAGCCCCATATTGTGTCCCCGATGCCCTTCCCCTGTCCCTGTCCCTGTCCCCAGCCCTGTCCCCAGCCCCGTCCCCAGCCCTGTCCCCAGCCCCATATTGTGTCCCCGATGCCCTTCCCCTGTCCCCGTCCCCAGCCCCGTCCCCAGCCTCGTCCCCAGCCCCATATTGTGTCCCCGATGCCCTTCCCCTGTCCCTGTCCCTGTCCCCAGCCCCGTCCCCAGCCCTGTCCCCAGCCCCATATTGTGTCCCCGATGCCCTTCCCCTGTCCCTGTCCCCAGCCCTGTCCCTGTGCCCCCATCCCAGCCCCGGCCCCCAGCCCCTGCCCCCCGCCCCGTGCCCCTGTCCCAGCCCCGTGTCGTTCCCCCAGTCCTCGTCCCTGTCCCCATCTGCCCCCCCCTCCCGTCCCTGCCCCCCCCGTGTCCCCCCCGTTTCCCCCCTGTCCGGGGGCTGCGGGAGGGGCAGGGGCAGGGCCCCGGGGGAGGGGGCGCGGTGGGCGTGGCCTGAGGGGGTGGGCGGGGTCATGGCGGGGTGGGCGGGGTCATGGCGGGGTGGGCGGGGTCATGGCGGGGTGGGCGGGGTCATGGGGGGTGGGCGGGGTCACGGCGGGGTGGGCGGGGTCACGGCGGGGTGGGCGGGGCCGGGCGCCCCCCCCCCCCGTGTCCCGCGCTGCGCCCCGGCCGCGGCGCCCCCCGTGGACCCCCGGACACGGACACGCGTGGCCGCCCCCCCGCCCCGCCCGGCCCCGCCCCCGTCGTGGCGCCCCGCGGCCCCCCCATGGGCGAGCCCCGCGCGCCCCCCTCGCACGGCGGGGTCCCGGCGGGGGTCCCACGGACACCCCCCCCCACGCGTGGGCGCTCCGGGGCCGCGCGGGTCCCACGGGCGCCCCCCGCAGCCCGGCGGGGCGGGGGGGTCCCGACGCTCCCCCCCCGGGGCCGGGGGTCCCGGCTCCCCCCGCGGCCGCGTGCCCCGTGGGGGGGGAGGGGGGGCGTGGGTCGCGCGTGGCCGCGGCCCCCCCCGTGGCGCGTGGGGGTCGGAGCGGTCGCGGGGGGCTGGGTTGGGGCCACCCGCGGCCGCTCCCCCCCCCCCGTGCCTCAGTTTCCCCCCCGCGGCGCCGTGGAAAGTCGGAAATTTCCAGTGCGTGGGGCCGGGGGGGGCAGGATGCCGGGGGGGGGGGGGCAGGATGCCGGGGGGGCCCCGGCGCCCTTATAACGCCCGGCCCGCGCCGCCCGCGCCGCCGCCGCCGCCATGCGAGGTAGGGCCCGCGCGGGGGGCTGCGGGCGGGGGGCGCGGGCGGGCCGGGGGCTGCGGGCGTGCAAGCGGCAGGCAGTGGGTGTGCAAGGGTGTCGGAGCGGGTGTGCACGCGTGGAAGGGTGGGCGGTGTGTGCACATACGTGTGTGCACATACGTGTGTGTGCACGTACGTGTGCGTGCAGGTGGGAGTGTGGCAGAGCGGGTGCTGTGGTGTGCAAGCACGGGGGGTGCACGTGCAAGCATGTGCAAGAGGTGGGTGCTGGTGGGAGCAGAGCTGTGTGCGTGCAAGTGTGGAGGAGCCTGCAGGAGTGAGAGTGTGTGTGAGTGTGTGTGTGTGTGTGTGCAATGCACGGGGTGTGCATGCGTGGGTGTGGGTGTGGAGGATCGTGCAGGGTGTGCGTGTGCGTGTGCAAGCAGGTGAGCGTGCAAGGAGGTTGGAGCACGGGGTGTGCAAAGGCGTGTGGTGTGCATGTGCGTGTGCAAGAGGGGGGGCTTGTGAATGTGTGTGCAGATGGGTGTGGGCATGCGTGTGCAAGCGTGTTGGGGCAGGTCTGTGCGTGTGCAAGCGTGTAGGAACATCAGAGGGAACGCGTGTGCACGCAGTCCTGCAGAGCAGGTGTGTGGGGGCAAAGCTGGGGGGTGGGCACGCGTGTGCACAGCTGTGAGCACGCAGGGTGTGCACGTGTGTGTATGCACACGTGGGCACAGCACGGTGCTTGTGCAAGCAGGTGGGAGCATGTTGGGGGGGGGGTGTGCACACTGAGTGTGCCACGGGAGCATGGATGTGCGCAGGGGCAGTGTGCAGGCGGGCGTGTGGCTGCAGCCGTGCGTGCGTGTGTGAGCACACGTGTGTGTGCAGATGCATGGCAGCGTGCACGGGAGCGTGCACATGCGTGTGCAAGCAGGAGAGCACCGTGAGCCACCAGTGCCCCGTGTGCACGAGCGTGCTGCGGTGTTGCACGGGTTGCGCAGCTCACACGAGCGTGTCGGCACACGTGACACCCCGACAGCGTGTTCCGGGGCACGCTTGGCTGTGCACACACACCAGGCTGTGCGCACGCGTGTGATGGCGTGTTGCCACTTGTGCATGCGTGTTGCGGCGTGTGCACACGCATTGCAGTGTGTCGCCGCCAGCACACACGTGTGAAGCGTGTGCACGCGTGTTGGGGGCTGCACGCGTGTCACCGCGTGTCCCAGCCGTGCGGCGGCCGCCGGCAGCCCCCTCCCCTCCCTGCGGCGGCGGCGCCGGGCGCCCCAGCACCCATGGGTGCCCCCCGCACCTGCGGGGCCGGGCACACGCGCGTTAGATGTGGTCGGTGCCAGCAGGTGCGTGGGGCCGGCGCAGGTGACGGGGACGGGGACGGGGACACGCAGGTGGCTCCGGGCAGCAGCCGCAGCCTCGCACGGGCGCAGAGCCACCGCCACCGCCACCCCCCCGGTCCCCGCCGCCGTCCCCGGCCACCCCCCGGTCCCAGCTCCGTCGGCACCGGGGACACCAAGGGTGCAGCTCCCCCGACTCCGCGTCCCCAAGGGGGGCCCCACGTCCCCACGGGGGCCCCGCGGCCCCACCGGCGGCCCCATGCCGGGGTTTTCTCCGCCGCCGCCGGTGCCACCCCCGCGTCTGGCCCGGGGCGGAGGGGACCCGGCCGCCGCCACCGCTGAGTCAGCGCCCAGCGGGTGGCAGGACCCCCGCCGGCGGCGAGGGCACGGGGGTCCCGTGGGTGCCGTGGGGGAAGCCCGGGGGGGTCCCGGGGCTCCGGGTCCTCGCCCGAGCCACTTCCCGCTGCGTCACGGCGTGTTGGCCCGTGCCGTGACGCGCCGGCCTGTGCCGTGGCGTGTTGGCCCGTGGCACGGCGTGTTTTGCCGTGACGTGTTGGGCTGCGCTGCGGTGTCGGGGGGTGGGAGCCCGGCCCCAATGTACCCCCCCCTTCACAGGGTCACTGGGTGCCCACGGGGACCAGAGCGTCCCCATGGGGCTGGTTGGTGCCAGCGGGTGCTGGCGGGGCTCACTGGGTGCTGGCGGGGCTCACTGGGAGCTGGTGGGGCTTACTGGGAGCTGCTGGGGCTCACTGGGAGCTCGTGGGGCTTACTGGGAGCTGCTGGGGCTCACTGGGTGCTGGCGGGGCTCACTGGGAGCTGGTGGGGCTTACTGGGAGCTGCTGGGGCTCACTGGGTGCTCGTGGGGCTCACTGGGAGCTGCTGGGGCTCACTGGGTGCTGGTGGGGCTTACTGGGAGCTGCTGGGGCTCACTGGGTGCTGGCGGGGCTCACTGGGTGCTGGCGGGGCTCACTGGGAGCTGGTGGGGCTTACTGGGAGCTGCTGGGGCTCACTGGGTGCTGGCAGGGCTCACTGGGAGCTCGTGGGGCTCACTGGGAGCCATGGGGTCCCCATGGGACTAACGGGTGCCTGTAGGGCTGCTGGGTGCTGGTGGGGCTCCATGGGACTGCTGGGTGCTGGTTGGTGCCTGGGGGGCTGGTGGCCACCAGCGGGTGCCCACACGGCCACCGGGTCCCCCACGAGGCCCATGGGTGCTCCTGGGTCCCCACAGGGCTCGGCGGGTGCCGGTGGGTGCCGGTGGCACCGGCGGATGCCAGCAGGTCCCCGTGGGGCTGGCGGGTCCTGGAGGGTCCCCGTGGCGCTGGCGGTGCCGGTGGATCCCCGGGGTGCCGGGGGGCACCCAGGGGTGCCGGGAGCAGCGGGTGCCGTGGGAGCAGCGGGTGCAGGCGGGTGCCGGGGGGTGGGCGGCCGGGCGAGACCTCGTCGACCTCTCGCCGGCGGTTCCCGGCAGGAGCGGCACCGAAACGGCGCTTCCTGGCAGCCGCCGGCACCGTTGAGTAATGCGGGCGCCGGGCCCGGCTGAGTCAAAGCCCCGAATTCCCAGGGCCCCTCCGGCCGCCGCCGCCGCGGGGGTCCCGGTGCCCAGCCCCGGATGCGAGGGCGGCCCCCCCCCCCCCGGCCCCAAAACTGGGTCGGGTGGAAAAAGCCGACGAAGCGGCTTCGGCCCCGGGAGGAAGAGGTGTGCGTGTGCGTGCGTGCACCGGCGCCCAGGAGCGTGCACGAGCCTTGGCGGGCGCGTTCTGGTGTGTGCAAGCGTGCGCAAGCGTGTGTGTGCATGTGGCAGCGTGTGCAAGTGCGCGTGACAAGCACAAGCATTTGTGTGCGTGTGTGTGCAGGCACAGGCATGTGCACGCTTGCACAAGTGCACGAGCGCGCACCAACTTGCAGGAGCGTGCACAAGCATTGGCAGGTTTGCCCAGCACTCTGCAAGTGTGCACAAGCGTGTGCATGTGTGTACCAGCGTGTGCGCGTGTGCGTGACACGCACAAGCATTTGTGTGTGTGTGCGTGCAAGCACGGGTGTGTGCAAGCTTGCACAAGTGCACGAGCGTGCGCCAGCTTGCAGGAGCATGCCCAGGTGTGCCTGGCTCTGTGAGCGTGCACACGCGTGTGCAAGGTGTGAGGAGCAGGCACGCGGGTGACGAGCTGGTGGCCCTGGGGGACCGGAGCCGTCCCCATCGCCCTCGCCGGGCTTTGGGGCTCCGGGTGCTGCTAACGAGGCCTCGCTAACGAGCTGCGATCCCGGTGCCTGCGCTGGGGGCTGGCAGGGGCTGGGGCACCCCCTGGGGCTGGGGTCGCGTCCCCCCCCTACCCCCCCGCAGTGTCCCCTTGGCTCTGGTGTCACCAGGGCTGGGTCATTTGCCCCCCCCAACACCCCCAGCCCCAGTGTCCCCCATCTGTGGTCCCTGGGGCAGCCTCTGTCCCCCGTGTCCCCACCCCTGGTGGCTCCGGTGTCCCCCACCCCGGTGTCCCCCGTCCCTGGGGGTCCCCATTCTTGGGTGTCCCCATTGCCCACCCCAGCGTCCCCATCCCCAGCGTCCCCCATCCCCAGCGTCCCCCAACCCCGGTGTCCCCATCCCCGGCGTCCCCATCCCCGTGTGCCCCCGACCCCGGCACCCCCCTCCCGTCCCCCCTCTCCGTGGGGCGCCCCACGGGCGCAGCGGGGCCGTGGCGGGCGGCGGGCGCCTTCCTGCGAGGTGGGGCCGTGTCCCAGTTGTGGCTTCGCCGGCGCTCGCTGCCGCTGCGGTTTCGGCAGCCGCCGGCCCCGGGCACCCCCGGACCCCCGCGCCCTGCAGGGCCCACCCTGGTGGGGACACGGGGGGCACCGGGGAGCCCATGGGGGGGGGGAATAGGGGCATGGGTGGGGGGGGGCAGAACCCCTCGGGGACATCCGAGGCCATGGGGGGGCTGTGAGAGCCAGAGGGGCCGCAGGAGCCCTTGGGTGCCACGTGAGGCCCTGGGGTGACACGTGAGCCCGCGAGGGACACGTACGCCTGTAGGGACATGTACGCATATAGGGACTGCGGGAGCCCGTAGGGACCGTGGGAGCCTATAGGGACTGTGGGGGCCTATAGGGACCACGAGAGCCTATAGGGACTGTGGGAGCCCATAGGGACCGTGCGCGTTCCTCTGGGCAGCGAGCGAACCCGTAAGTGACACGTGAGCCCTATGGGGCCACGGGAACCCGCAGGGCGAGGCGAGGCCGTGGGAGACGTGAGCCCGCAGGGAGCGCGGACGGCCACCGCGGCCACGTGAGCCCGCGCGGTGACACGCGCGGACCCACGAGGGACACGTGAGCCCGGTGGGGACACGTGAGGCCCTTGGGGACACCGGAGCCTACGTGGGACCTGCGAGCTCGCGTGGGGCAGCTGAGCCCACAGGGGCTGTGGGATCCTATAAGGGCCCCGTGAGCCCATAGGGGCTGTGGGATCCCACAGGGGCCGTTGGATGCCAAAGGGACCCCGTGAGCCCATAGGGGCCCTGTAAGCCCATCAGGGCCATGGGACCCCACCGGGGCCCTGTGAACCCAGAGGCACCCCGTGTGCCTGCTGGGGACGCGTGGTTCCCCGTGGGACGCAGGAGCCCCAGGGAGCGCACTCGGGCACCCAGGTGGCACGAGGGGGCCCGTAGGTGGCAGGCGGTCCTGTGGGTGAGCCCGTGGGGACCCCGTGAACCCAGGGGGGCCGTGGGCGCCCACGCGCTGCCTCCCGCCCGCAGCCCACATCGAGGTGATCCCCTGCAAGATCTGCGGGGACAAATCCTCGGGGATCCACTACGGCGTCATCACCTGCGAGGGCTGCAAGGTGAGCGGGCTGCGGGCGCGCGGGGGGCACCGGGGGCGCTGGTGGTGGCGTGGCGGTGCCCCCCGGCGTGGCGGTGCCCCCCGGCGTGGCGGTGACCCCCGGCGTTTTTGGTGACCCCCCCCCCCCGTGGCGGTGCCCCCCGGCGCAGGGCTTTTTCCGGCGCAGCCAGCAGGGCAGCCTGAGCTACGCCTGCAGCCGCCAGCAGAACTGCCCCATCGACCGCGCCAGCCGCAACCGCTGCCAGCACTGCCGCCTGCAGAAGTGCCTGCGCCTCGGCATGTCCCGCGACGGTGGGTGGCCCCCCCCCCGCGTGCCGCACCCCCCCCACCCAGTGGGGGGCACCCCCCCGTATCGCTGGGTGCACCCCCCCGAATCGCTGGGTGCACTCCTGTATAGCTGGGTGCACCCTGTATAGCTGGGTGCCCCCCATCATAGGGTCCCCCCCACTGCTGGGTGCCCCCCTATTGCTGGGTGCCCCCTCCAGCACCACTCCCCCCCCCCGACCCCCCCTGGGGCCCGTTTGCCAGCCCCGGGAAGGAGGCGGGGGGCCTGGAGGCAGCGGGGGTCCCGGGGGGGGCCACGTGCATGGGGCTGGAAAGCCGCGGTGCCGGGGCTATGTGGGGCTGGGGGTCGTGGGGGGGCACGCGCCCCCGCACCCACATGTGTCCCCACGTGTCCCCGCGTGTCCCCGCAGCCGTCAAGTTCGGCCGCATGTCCAAGAAGCAGCGGGACCGGCTGCACGCCGAGGTGCAGCAGCAGCTGGAGCAGCGGCAGCGGGAGCGGGCGGCCCAGGGGGGCGCTGCCTTCGCCCTGGGGCTGCCGGGGTGCTGCGGCCACCCCCTGCCCCCCGCCGGCACCCCGGGGTGCCCCGGGCCCTGCGAGGGAAGGGCCGGCTGCAGCCCCGGCACGGAGGCGGAGGGCGAGCGGCGGGAGGGCGCCACGCGGGACCGGGACCGGGACGGGGACGGGGACGGGGTCGGGGACGGGGACAGGGACGGCCCCGACCTGTGCCCGCGCCCCGACGTCGGCAGCGGCCTGGAGTCGCCCACCTGCTCCGGGATGGAGATCGGTGAGTCGCCGGGCTGGGGCTGGCACCCGTGGGTGCCACAAAGTGGTGGCACATGTCCCTGTCGCCCGTGGGTGCTCGGTGGTGGTGGGACCTGGCCCCATCACCCACGGGTGCCACGAACTGCTGGGAGCCGGCACCCACGGGTGCTCGGTGGCGGGGCAGCCGGCCCCGCGGGTCCCCGTGGGGGGGCTGCCCCCAGCCGTGCCCCCCCCCCCCACCGTCCCGGTGCCCGCAGAGCTGCTGGCCCAGGACGTGCTGCGGTCGCACCGCGAGACCTCGCAGCCGCGCGCCGAGGAGCTGCAGCAGCGCCGCTGGGACACCTTCAGCCGCGAGGAGGTCTGCGCCTACCAGAGGAAGGTGAGACCCCCCCCCCACCCCGGGGGGCGCTGGGGGGGGGATGCGGGGGGCGCTGGGGGGCCGCGGGGTGACGGAGGGGGGCCGCAGCCCATGCAGGAGATGTGGGAGCGCTGCGCCGGCCGCCTCACCGAGGCCATCCAGCACGTGGTGGAGTTCGCCAAGCGCCTGCGCGGCTTCATGGAGCTGTGCCAGAACGACCAGATCGTCCTCCTCAAGGCTGGTACGGCCCCCCCAGACCCCCCCCCCAGGCCCCCCGGAGCCCCCGGCACCCGGGGGTGACTCGGTCCCTGCAGCCTGCGGCGGGGTGGCCCCGAGGGATTGGGGTGGTCCCGGCAGGGGGGGTGGTGGTGGGTGCTACGGGGTGCTCTGGTCCCAGCGGGGTGGTGGGGAGAGCCCCCAGGGGCCATGGGGACCCTGCTGGGGAGGTGGCGGTCCCCAGGGTCCCAGTGGGGAGGTGGCATCCCCGAGGGACCCCCTGGGGAGGTGGCAGTCCCATGGGTCCTATCTGGGAGGTGGTGTCCCCGAGGGTCCCCCTGGGGAGGTGGCAGTCCCCAAAGGCTGCTGCCACAGGGGCACCCCCCCGCCCCCCCAAGCCGCACCGTGGGGCCCTGGCTTGGGACCCCCCGGTGCCACCGTCCCCGTCCCTGTCCCCGTCCCCGTCCCCGTCCCCGTCCCCCCCGCGCTGGCAGGCGCCATGGAGGTGGTGCTGGTGCGCATGTGCCGGGCCTTCAACCCCGACAACCGGACCGTCCTCTTCGAGGGCAAGTACGCGGGCACGGAGCTCTTCAGGTCCCTGGGTAGGGACGGGGACACGGGGGGGACGCGGAGGGGACGCGGAGGGGACGCGGGGGGGACCGTGCCCCCGGGGGGGGGCCGCTGACGAGGGCTCCCCCCAGGCTGCCACGAGCTCGTCGGCTCCATCTTCGACTTCGCGCAGAGCCTGTGCGCGCTGCGCCTCTCGGAGAGCGAGGTGGCCTTCCTCTGCGCCATCGTCCTCATCAACGCCAGTGAGGGACCCGCGCCCCCCAAACCCCCCTGGCCTTTGCCCAAATCCCCGCCCTTTTGTCCCAAAGCGGGGGGGGAGGGGGGCACCATGGCCCCACACGGTCCCTGTGGGGTCCCCACCCTGCGGCTCCCTGGGCCTGGCCGGGCACTGCTGCCGCTCCCAGCCCCTGTCCCATCCCTGTCCCTGTCCCTGTCCCTGTCCCGTTGTCCCCATCGCTGCGCTCGTCCCACCCTGTCATGGTCCCAGCGCTGTCCCCATCCTTGTCACCAGCCCCGTCCCCATCCCAAACCTGTCCCTGTCCCCATCCTTGTCCATCTCCAGCCCTGTCCCCACCCTGTCCCCCTGCTCACCACATCCTGTCCCCATCCCCGTCCCCATCCTCGTCCTGTCCCTGTCCCCACCCTGTCCCTGTCCCCATCCCACCCCGTCCCCATCCTTACCCCGTCCCTGTCCCCACCCTGTCCCCATCCCATCCTCACCCTGTCCCCGTCCCCATCCCATTCCCGTCCCCGTCCCCCCCGTCCCCGCCTGCCACCCACGTGCCGGTGCCGTGTCCGCAGACCGCCCGTGGCTGCAGGAGCAGGCGAAGGTGGCGCGGCTGCGGGGGCGCCTGGAGGTGGCCTTCCGCCTGCTGCTGCGCCGCACCCACCGCGAGGGGCTGCTGGCCAGGGTGCGGGCGGGGGCACGGGGGGCATGGGGGGGCACCGGGGGGGGCACGGGCATGGGGGTGTCGTGGGATGTGTGTGTGTGTGGGGGTGACACGGGCATGAGGGGGCTAGGGGGTGCTATAGGGGGGTGCTGGGGGGCATGGGGGGTCATTGGGGGGGGGGAACGTGGTTGTGGGGGGGCGTCCTGGGACATGGGGCCTTGTGGGGGGGGGTCAGAGGGGTGCCACGGGACGTGGGACATCGTGGGGGGGGCCATAGGGGTGCCACAGAGGTGCCGTGGGGGCGTCCTGGGACATGGGGTGTGATGGGGGGGTCAGAGGGGTGCCGTGGGGGGGTGCCGTGGGACACGGGGGGGTCGTGGGGGGTGCCCCGGCCATAGCATGGGCCGCGGGACGTGGAGGGGGCCACGGGGGTTCCACGTTGCCAGGCCACCGGGGCACGGGGGGGTGACATGTGCCGTGTCGCGGTCACCCCACGGGTGTCCCCCCCCCCCGTGACACGCGTGCCCCCCCCCCCCAGCTGCCGCCCGCGGGCCGCCTGCGGGCGCTGTGCTCGCAGCACGTGGAGCAGCTCCAGGCCTTCCGCCGCCTGCACCCGGGGGCGCTGCCCGCCGCCTTCCCCCCGCTCTACCGGGAGCTCTTCGCCGCCGACGCCGAGGCCCCCGGCCCCCGCTGAGCCCCCCCCGGGACCCCCCCGGGACCCCCCTCCCCCGGGGGCTGCGCGGGGGGGCAATAAAGGATTTGGGGGGTGAAATGGCGCCGCCGTGGGGTTTGTCACGCGTGGGGGGGGGGCGTGGGGGGCTCAGGGGGGCACCGGGAGGACCGCAGGGGGCGGGCCGGGGGCGGGGGGGCGCGGGGGGGCGCGGGGGGGGCGCGGGGAGGCCGCGGGGCCGCGCCACGCGTGGGGCCCCCACGCCCCGCCCCCGGCCGTCGGGGCGGGCCCGGCGCCCCCCCCGCCGCTCGCCCATTGGCTGCGGCGGGGCCCCCGCGCGCCTCCCATTGGCCGCTTCATTCCAAGGCAGGTGCGAGGCCCCGCCTCCTTTCCTCGCCCCCCTCCCCTCCGATTGGCGGGGCGGGGGCGGAGCGGCGCGCTGATTGGTGGGCGGCCGGGCGGGGGGCGGGGCTGGCGGCGGCGGGGAGCGGGAGCGGGAGGCGGCGGCGGCGGCCGGGAGCGGAGCGGGCGCGGCCCCCCCCCTACCCACCCCCCGGTCCTGTCCCGGGGCCGGTGCCGGTGCCGGGGCCATGGCGGCGCGCGGCGGGCTGAGCGCCCTGCAGAAGGCGGCCGTGCTGCTGGGCCTGCCCGCGGGCGCTGCCGTGCTGTACGTCGTGTACCGGCGGTACCGCGAGGGCCGAGGTGCGTGCGGCGGGACCGGGCAGCGGGGACCCCCCCCCCCTTAGGGACCCCCCTTGGGAATCCCCCCCCCTCCCTCTAGGCACCCCCCGCCCCCGTGGGGACCCCCCCGCTCCCCCCCCTTTTGGGTCCCCTCCTTTTGGGGACCCCCCTTCCATTTGGGCCCCACCGCCCTCCCCTTGGGGACCCCCCTTTAGGGCACCCCCCCCCTTTTGGGGACCCCCCCCTCACCTTTGAGGACCCCCTCTCCCTTGGGGACCCTTCCCTTTGGGCTCCCCTCCCCCTTTGGGGACCCCCCTCCTCTTTGGGGACCCCTCCCTTAGGGACCCCCCTCCCCTTTGGAGACCCCCCTTTTTGCCCCCCCCGGCCCCTCCACTACATCCCCCTCTGCTCCCCCCTCCCCCTTGGGGACCCCTCTCCTCTTGGGGATCCCTCCCTAGGACCCCCTTCCCCCTTTGGGCACCTCCCTCCCCTTGAGGACCCCCCTTTTGGGCACCCCCCCTTTTGGGGACCCCTCTCTCCTTTGGAGACCCTTCCTTAGAGACCCCCCCTCCCCTTGGAGACACCCCCCCTTGGGGACCCTCTCACCTTTGGGACCCCTTCCTTAGAGACCCCCCCTCCCCTTGGAGACCCCCCCCCTTGGGGACCCCCCTCTTCCCCCTTGGGGACACCTCCCTTGGGTGGGACCCCCCCCTTCCCCCTGGGGGATCTCCCCCTTTCCCCCCCCCCCCTCACGGTGCCGCCGTGCCCAGAGGAGCGGGCGACCTTCGTGGGCGACGAGGAGCTGGAGGCCGAGGTGCGGGTGCCGCGGGCGGCCGTCAAGGCCCTCATCGGGCGGAAGGGAGCCACCATCAGGAAGGCGAGCACCCCCCGGCGGGGGGCTGGGGGGGGGCCGGGGGGCCTCCCGGGGAGCCCCGGGGCTGACACCCCCCCCCCCCCGCCGGTGCCCGCAGCTGCGGCAGGAGACGGGGGCGCGCATCGACGTGGAGGAGGAGGAGGAGGAGGCGGGCGAGGAGCGGCTGCTGCTCATCGCGGGCTCCCCGGGGCAGGTGTGCCGCGCCCAGGCCGCCGTGCGCCGCGTCGTGGCCGACAGCGCCCCGGTGCTGGAGCAGCTCCGCGTGCCCCACACGGCCGTCGGCAGGATCATCGGTACCCGCCCGCGGCGCCGCGGGGGCCGGGAACGGGGCTGGGGGCTCCGCTGCTTCCCACGGGGCTGGGGGCGGCCGGGACCGGGGGCCATGGGACCGGGGGCCATGGGATCGGAGGCCACGGGACCAGGGTCTATGGGACCAGGGGCTAAGGGACCAGGGCCTATGGGACCAGGGGCCATGGGACCAGAGAATAAGGGAAGTGGGGGCTATGGGATCGGAGGCCACGGACCAGAGGATAAGGGAACCGGAGGCTAAAGGACTGGGGGCTGGCTACAGGACCGGGGCCTATGGGACCAGGGGCTATGGGACCAGAGGATAAGGGGACCAGGGGGCCACGGGACCGGAGGCCACGGGACCGGGGACTACGGGACCGGGACTACGGGACCGGGGACTACGGGACCGGGGACTACGGGACCGGGGACTACGGGACCGGGGGCTAAGGGACCGGGGGCTAAGGGACCGGGGGCTATGGGACCAGAGGCTACAGGACCAGAGATAAGGGAACTGGGGGCTTTGGGATCGGAGGCCACGGGGACCGGGGACTACGGGACCAGAGGATAAGGGAACCGGAGGCTACGGGACTGGGGCTACGGGACCGGGGCCTATGGGACCAGGGGCTATGGGACCAGAGGATAAGGGGACCAGGGGCTACGGGACTGGGGGGCCATGGGATCAGAGGCCACGGGACCAGGGTCTACGGGACCAGAGGATAAGGGGACCGGGGCCTATGGGACCAGGGGCTATGGGACCAGAGAATAAGGGAAGTGGGGGCTATGGGATCGGAGGCCACGGGACCAGGACTACGGGACCAGAAGGTAAGGGAACCGGGGGCTAAGGGACCGGGGGCTACGGGACCGGGGACTATGGGTCCGGGGGCTACGGGACAGAGAATAAGGAAACTGGGGGCTATGGGATTGGAGGCCATGGGACCGGGGGCTACGGGACCAGAGGCTACAGGACCGGAGCCTCCGTGGGGAGCAGGAGCCGTGGCCCCGGGGCTGGAAGTGGTGGCAAACCCCAGCCCCGGGGGCTCTGCGTCCCGCAGGCCGCGGCGGCGAGACGGTGCGGAGCATCTGCCAGAGCTCGGGGCCAAGGTGCTGTGCGAGCGCAAGGCCGAGGCCGGCCTGGCCCGACGCGGCTCATCCGCCTCTCGGGACGCGGCGGGAGGTGGCGGCCGCCAAGGTGAGCGGCGCCGGTGGGGCCGGCGCGGCCCCGGGGCTGGCACGGGCGCGGAGCCCACCGTGCCCCGTCCCCGCAGAAGCTGATCATGGAGAAGCTGCTGGAGGACGACGCCTTTCGGAAGGAGCTGGCCCGGGCGCGGCGGCGCGGGGCCTCCGCAAGCAGCCCCTGGGCAGCCGGAGGGAGCCGGAGCTGCTGCCTGGAGGGACCCCCGAGCACGGGGCTGGGGACGGGGGCACGCTCGGTGGGCGTCGCTGCGCTGCTGGGTGAGGGTCCCTCCGAGGAGCCCGGGGAGAGAGCGAGGCCCCCGGAGGAGCTGGCGGCGGGGGCGGACGTCGTGGTGCCCGAAATTCGAAGGTACGAGACGGGGTGCCTCGGGGCGTAACGGGGGGTCCGCGCCGGGGGAGCGGGTTGGCGGGGGGCCCGGGGGGAGCTGCGAAGTGCTGGGGCCCGTCTGAGTGTCCCGGGGGGGCTCCGTGCCCCCCGGCCCGGCTCAGGGCGCCCAGCGGGAGCTGCACGAGTTCCCCGGGGGCTCCGGGGTGCGTCCCGGCGGGCGACCCAGCGCTCAGCTCCTGCCCTCGCTCCCCCCGGGGCTCCCGGCTCCTGTCCCGCAGTTCCCCAGCCCCGAGTTCAGCTTCCCCGCGGCTGACCCCCTCGAGGTTTACGTCTCGGCCGCCGAGAACCCCGACCACTTCTGGGTGCAGCTGGTCGGCGAGCGCAGCCTGCAGCTGGACAAGCTGACGGCCGAGATGTCGCACTACTACGAGGGCAGCGGCCGCGCGGTGAGACCCTGGGGGGGGCACCGGCCCCCCCGCATCCCCCCCCCCCCCGGTGCGCCCCGGCCCCCCGGGACGTGTCGCTCGCCGTCCCCGCAGGCGGAGCTGGCGGCCGTGCAGGGCGGGGGACATCGTGGCCGCTCCCCTACGGGGGACGGCAGCGAGTGGTACCGGGGCGCGGGTGCTGGGCGCGCTGCCCGGCGGCGGCTGGGACCTGTACTACGTGGACTTCGGGGACAACGGCGAGGCGCCGCCAGCCGCGCTGCGAGCCCTGCGGTGAGCGCAGCCCGGGGAGGGGGGGGGGCGCGGAGCTGGGGCGGGCCGCGGGGCCGCGGCTCAACGGCCCCCCCGGAGCCCGCGGGGGGCTCGCGGCCGCCCTGGGGGAGGGGGCTCTGCGGGGCGCCGGGGGGTGCGCAGCAGCCCCGGGGAGCGGGGCAGCCCCCCCGGGGAGGCTGCGTGGGATCAGCCCGGCTTTTCCACCCCCCCCCCCCAGGAGCGATTTCCTGAGCCTCCCCTTCCAGGCCATCGAGTGCAGCCTGGCCGGCGTCGTGCCCGTGGGTGAGTGGGGAAGGGGCGCGGGGGGGGGGAGGGCCGAAGGCTCCGGGTCCGGCCCCATAACCAGACCCCGCTCCGTGGGGCCCCCCCCCGGCCCTTCCCGCAGGCGCCGAGTGGGCCGAGGCGGCGCTGGACGCCTTCGAGCGCCTGACGCACTGCGCGCAGCTGGAAGCCGCTGCTGGCCAGCGTCTGCAGCTACGGCCGGCGGGGGCCCCGCACGTGGCCGCGCGTCTCGCTGCGCGACGAGGTCAGCCCCGACCCCAAACTCCTCGGCCCGGCCTCCCGCCGCCCCCCCCCCCCCGATCCCCCCCCCCGTGCCCCAGCCCCGTTCTCGGCCCCGTGCAGGACCTCGACGTCGGCGCGGAGCTGGTGCGGCTGGGCCACGCTGCGCCGCGGCCGCGGGGAGGAAGAGGAGGAGGAGGAGGAGCGGGAGGAAGAGGAGGAGGGGGAGGAAGAGGAGGCAGCAGGGGATGAAGCGCTGCGGTGGGGGACGGAGACCCCGGTGAGAGGACCCGTGGCGGGGCGGGAGGGGGCGGCTGCTGGGGGGCGTCCCGGTGCGCTCACCCCTACGTCAGGTTGGGGGCTCAGTTTTGGGGAGCCCCCGTCGTGTTTTGGGGGGCCCCCATCGTTTTTGGGGGGGCCCCGTCGTTTTGGGGGGTTGGCCCCCTCTGCCTGGGGAGGACCCACGCGGGGTCCTGTGCCCAGGTCCGGGCCCCCAGCCCAGGAAGGGCGCAGGACAAGCCCCGGGGGGGGCCACAAAGGTGCTCGGGGGCTGCGGCGTCTCCCCTGCCAGGAGAGGCTGCGGGAGCTGGGGGCTGAGCCCTGGGGGTGCCCAGGACCGGGCCGGATGAGGCCCTGGGCCCCCTGACCCTAGGCAGGGGGTTGGGATGGGGGGGGCTGTGGGGTCCTCTCCCCCCCCCGCCCCCCCCCCCCCCCCGAGCCGGTGCGGGGCCGGGGCCCGGTAACACGGCTCTTCCCCGACAGGAGGACGGCGCCTGCGTGTCCCTCGAGAGCCCCCCGGAGCCCCCGGGGCAGCCCCAGCGAGGCGCCCCCCACCCTGGCGCCCCCCACCCCGTCCTGCCTCAGCCCCCCAGGTGAGCAGCACCCGGGCAGGGCCGGCCCCGATCCCCGGGGGAGGAGGAGGAGGAGGAGGAAGGCAGAGCCCCGCCAGGCACGGGGGGGCTGCAGCTGGGGCTGGGGGCTGCGGGACGGGGGGGGTCCCTCACCCTAAACCCGGGGAGCCTCGGGGAGGGCTGAGCCCCCTGGGGGTGTCCCCCAGGGGCCTGGGGGCTGGCTGTGGTGTCACCCTGCGGGGTCGTCCCCGGCGAGCAGGAGCAGGGGGGGGGGGCTCCTGGGGTCAGGGCCTGTGAGGGGTGGAAGGGGCCTGGGCGTGCCCCAGCTGCATTTTGGGGTGGGGGGGGTCCCGGGGCGGGGGGTCCCCTTCTCAACCCCCCTTTTCTCTGCAGAAGGCGGCCCCGTGTCCGGCAGCGGCGCCGTCCCGGTGCCGGAGGGGAGCTCCCCGTGACGGCCCCGGGGGCAGGAGGCGGCCGGGCGCCCTCGGGTGGGTTCCCCCCGCTCCCCCCGTTCCCGCCCGGGCTGGGCTGAGCCGGGGGGGGCCGTGCTCTCACCCCCCCCCCCAATTTCTCTTCTCTCCCAGGGGTCGGGGTGCCGGCGCCGGAGGAAAGCCGCGGTCCAGGGAGAAATTGGGGCCGCTGGGAGCGGTGCGGGTGCCCCCAGAGCGCCTCCCCGGGGCGGCGGGGGCTCCCCGCCGTGCTGTCCCTGCTGTCCCGGGCCCGGGGGGGAGCTCAACGGCCGCCGGCACCACCTCGGGCCCGTCGTTGGCCCCGCGCGGTTGCGTTTTGTTGTTGTTGTCGCCCCGGCCCCGTTCTGTGGCGTGGGGAAAAAACGGTTCTGGGTTCCTGAGTCAATAAAGTTCGGTTCTGGGCAACGTGCGGGGCCGAGCCGGGGTGGGAGGGGGGCACGGGGCCGTTTTACCGGATTACCGCAGGGCCCCAACCGGTGCCACCGGGGGACGGCAGCGCCGGGCTGTGCCCCGTGCCGTGGGTGGCACCGAGGCCTCACGGAACCTTCCGGTGGCACCGGCACCGCCACACGCGGTCGGGGCGTGAAGGCACGCGGCCTGCTCCCGGCCCATGCCTGAGCCCCGGTGCGGGGGCAGCCGGTACCGGGCAGCCCGCGGGGTGAGGGCGCTGGGGCAGCCCCGGTGTGTGCGGGGCCAGGCCCTTGGGATCGGCCTGGTCCCAGTCACAGTGGCCCCAGGCTGTAACGGCGCCTCCGGTGCCTCCGGTGCCTCCGTCCCGGGGCTTCCCCCGCCGGGACCTGGGGCCTCCGGGATGAACCGGGACGGGGCAGCGAAGCCGCTGCGGGGATGCGGGTCCCCGGGGGAAGGTCCCCGGGGGGGGGGGGGGGGGGGGCGAGGGGGCGGTGTCCCGGTAGGCGGCACCGGGCGCAGGCGCGCGGCGGGCAGCCCCCGGTGGGGTCCTCGCGCCCCGCGAGCAGCCCGCCTGGGGGGGGGGGGGGGGGGTCGTTCTGCGCAGGCGCGGCGCTCCCAGAGCTCAGGCGCGCGGCGGGGCAGCCCCAGCGCGGTCCTAGGGCGCAGGCGCGCGGCGGGGCAGCCCCGCGGAGGGGGTCCTCGGGGTCCTCGCGGCGCCGGCTGGGGGCGGCCATGTTGGGCCCGGCGGCGGGCGGGGGGCTGCGGGCTGGCGGCGGGGCGGGCCCTGAGCCGGGCCCTGAGCCTCAGCCACGGCCGGGTGAGGGCCGGGGGGGCCGCGGGGCTCCGGGGGGCTGGGAGCGGCCCGGCCTGACCCGTTCCGCCCGGTTCCGTCCCCCCCCGCAGGGCACGGTGGTGGTGGAGCGCTGGTGGCCGGTGCCGCTGAGCCGGGAGGGGCGGGCGCCGCGCCTGCACCCCCGGCGGCACCCGCGTGTACCGGCTGCTGGAGGACGGCAAGCACCTGCCCAAGGCCGACCTGGAGCTCATCCTCACGCGGGCCGTGCAGGGTACGGCGGGCGGTGGGGACGGGGGGGGGGCGGAGGTGGGCCCCGGCCGCTACCGGGGGTCGGAACCCCCCCGGTGGGGCCCGGCCGCGGACCCGGGACCGGTCCGGGCTCGGCCCCGGGGCTCAGCGGGGTTGGGGTGTCCCCGCCGGGGGGTTAGGGTGTCCCCCGGGCTGCCCCTCACGCCGCCCCCCCCCCCCAGGGCTGGGGACCCGCGGCGACACCGTGTTCGTGAAGAAATCGGTGGGGCGCAACAAGCTCCTGCCCCAGGGGCTCGCCGTGTACGCCTCGCCCGAGAACAAGAAGCTGTTCGAGGAGGAGAGGCAGGTGAGGGTGGCAGCCCCCCCGTTAAGCCCCCCCCGTTACCGAGCCCCCGTGCGGGGCAGGGGGGGCGCCGGAGGGGCCGCGGGGGCACGGCCGTGAGGGGCCCTGGTCCCGGTCCCGGCCCCCTCCTGAGCCCCCTCCTCGGCCCCGTCTCTCGCAGCAGCACCAGGCGGGGAAGCTGGAGGCGACGCAGAC